>NC_091175.1:815917-1049894 GCF_040958095.1 Procambarus clarkii | reverse complement strand
AAATCACAAAAACGTGGAAAACGGCAAAATATTGCCTAATTCGATGATATTTTGTTTAAATCACATGAAGGAAAAGGAGATGATAAACGTCAAAATATTGCTATATTCGATGATTTTTCGTACGAAACAAAATGCAAGAAAACTTGCATAAAATGCAATATTATGCGAAATTTTGAGATTTGAATGCCAAATCACATATCGTGATACTACATGAAATAGTATCGAAATATTGGTAAAAATGAATATATTTACGTAATATCAAACTACATGAAAAACGTGAAAAAAGTCACTATATAACCATATTTGAGGATTTTAACTTCAAATCATAGAGCGAGGTTTCGTATTATTTAGATCCAAGAAAAGACATATGACAATGTTGTTTCCAATACAAATGATAAAAAACAATGTGTTTCCATTAGAATTAACTATAATGTTCTTGATTTTCCGTTTATATTAACGATGGAAGATGTACACGTAAAACCGCTTTAATCCGGCTGAAACGTCGATATATGCAATAAAAACCGAACTTCTCCCCTTTTCAATATCTTACTCAGTATTTTAACGAGAAACAAATAGATGATTGAAAATGAATTTATTTAAGGTTATTATCTAATAAATTATGTGTTTGCATCATTGTTATCGTATATATATATATATGAATTAATACCCATGAACGGAAAATTCACAAAAACGTGGAAAACGGCAAAATATTGCCGAATTCGATGATATTTTGTTTAAATCACATGAAGGAAAAGGAGATGATAAACGTTAAAATATTGCTAAATTCAATGATTTTTCGTACGAAGCAAAATGTAAGAAAACTTGCTTAAAATGCAATATTATGCGAAATTCTGAGATTTGAAGGCCAAATCACATATCGTGATACTACATGAAATAGTATCGAAATATTGGTAAAAATGAATATATTTACGTAATATCAAACTACATGAAAAACGTGAAAAAAGTCACTATATAACCATATTTGTGGATTTTAACTTCAAATCATAGAGCGAGGTTTCGTATTATTTAGTTCCAAGAAAAGACATATGACAATGTTGTTTCCAATACAAATGATAAAAAACAATGTGTTTTCATTAGAATTAACTATAATGTTCCTGATTTTCCGTTTATATTAACAAGGGAAGATGTACACGTAAAACCGCTCTAATCCGGCTGATACGTCGATATATGCAATAAAAACCGAACTTCTCCCCTTTTCAATATCTTACTCAGTATTTTAACGAGAAACAAAGAGATGATTGAAAATGAAGTATTTAAGGTTATTATCTAATCAATTATGTGTTTGCATCATTTTTATCGTATATATATGAATTAATACCCATGGACTGAAACTTCACTAAAACGTGGAAAACGGCAAAATATTGCCTAATTCGATGATATTTTGTTTAAATCACATGAAGGAAAAGGGGATGATGAACGTCAAAATATTGCTAAATTCGATGATTTTTCGTACGAAACAAAATGCAAGAAAACTTGCTTAAAATGCAATATTATGCGAAATTCTGAGATTTGAAGGCCAAATCACATATCGTGATACTACATGAAATAGTATCGAAATATTAGTAAAAATAAATATATTTACGTAATATCAAACTACATGAAAAACGTGAAAAGAGTCACTATATAACCATATTTGAGGATTTTAACTTCAAATCATAAAGCGAGGTTTGGTATTATTTAGATCCAAGAAAAAACATATGACAATGTTGTTTCCAATGCAAATGATAAAAAACAATGTGTTTTCATTAGAAATAACTAAAATGTTATTGATTTTTTGTTTATATTAACGAGGGAAGATGTACACGTAAAACCGCTCTAATCCGGCTGAAACGTCGATATATGCAATAAAAACCGAACTTCTCCCCCTTTTCAATATCTTACTCAGTATTTTAACGAGAAACAAATAGATGATTGGAAATGAAGTATTTAAGGTTATTATCTAATCAATTATGTGTTTGAATCATTTTTATCGTATATATATGAATCATATGTCTTTTCTACCCGTGGACTGAAAATTCACAAAAACGTGGAAAACGGCAAAATATTGCCTAATTCGATGATATTTTGTTTAAATCACATGAAGGAAAAGGGGATGATAAACGTCAAAATATTGCTAAATTCGATGATTTTTCTTACGAAACAAGATGCAAGAAAACTTGCATAAAATGCAATATTATGCGAAATTCTGAGATTTCAAGGCCAAATCACATATCGTGATACTACATGAAATAGTATCGAATTATTGGTAAAAATGAATATATTTGCGTAATATCAACCAACATGATTAACGTGAAAAAGTCACTATTTTACCATATTTGAGGATTTTACCTACAAATCATAGAGCGAGGTTTCGTATTATTTGGATCCAAGAAAAGACATATGACAATGTTGTTTCCTATACAAATTATAAAAATCAAAGTGTTTTCATTAGAATTAACTAAAATGTTCCTGGTTTTCCGTTTATATTACCGATGGAAGATGTACACGAAAATCGCTCTATTCCGGCTGAAACGTCGATATATGCAATAAAAACAGAACTTCTCCCCTTTTCAATATCTTACTCAGTATTTTAACGAGAAACAAATAGATGATTGGAAATGAAGTATTTAAGGTTATTATCTAATCAATTATGTGTTTGCATCATTTTTATCGTATATATATGAATCATATGTCTTTTCTACCCATGGACTGAAAATTCACAAAAACGTGGAAAACGGCAAAATATTGCCTAATTCGATGATATTTTGTTTAAATCACATGAAGGAAAAGGGGATGATAAACGTCAAAATATTGCTAAATTCGATGATTTTTCTTACGAAACAAAATGCAAGAAAACTTGCATAAAATGCAATATTATGCGAAATTCTGAGATTTGAAGGCCAAATCACATATCGTGATACTACATGAAATAGTATCGAAATATTAGTAAAAATAAATATATTTACGTAATATCAAACTACATGAAAAACGTGAAAAGAGTCACTATATAACCATATTTGAGGATTTTAACTTCAAATCATAAAGCGAGGTTTGGTATTATTTAGATCCAAGAAAAGACATATGACAATGTTGTTTCCAATGCAAATGATAAAAAACAATGTGTTTTCATTAGAAATAACTAAAATGTTATTGATTTTTTGTTTATATTAACGAGGGAAGATGTACACGTAAAACCGCTCTAATCCGGCTGAAACGTCGATATATGCAATAAAAACCGAACTTCTCCCCTTTTCAATATCTTACTCAGTATTTTAACGAGAAACAAATAGATGATTGGAAATGAAGTATTTAAGGTTATTATCTAATCAATTATGTGTTTGCATCATTTTTATCGTATATATATGAATTAATACCCATGGACTGAAACTTCACTAAAACGTGGAAAACGGCAAAATATTGCCTAATTCGATGATATTTTGTTTAAATCACATGAAGGAAAATGGGATGATGAACGTCAAAATATTGCTAAATTCGATGATTTTTCGTACGAAACAAAATGCAAGAAAACTTGCTTAAAATGCAATATTATGCGAAATTCTGAGATTTGAAGGCCAAATCACATATCGTGATACTACATGAAATAGTATCGAAATATTAGTAAAAATAAATATATTTACGTAATATCAAACTACATGAAAAACGTGAAAAGAGTCACTATATAACCATATTTGAGGATTTTAACTTCAAATCATAAAGCGAGGTTTGGTATTATTTAGATCCAAGAAAAGACATATGACAATGTTGTTTCCAATGCAAATGATAAAAAACAATGTGTTTTCATTAGAAATAACTAAAATGTTATTGATTTTTTGTTTATATTAACGAGGGAAGATGTACACGTAAAACCGCTCTAATCCGGCTGAAACGTCGATATATGCAATAAAAACCGAACTTCTCCCCTTTTCAATATCTTACTCAGTATTTTAACGAGAAACAAATAGATGATTGGAAATGAAGTATTTAAGGTTATTATCTAATCAATTATGTGTTTGAATCATTTTTATCGTATATATATGAATCATATGTCTTTTCTACCCGTGGACTGAAAATTCACAAAAACGTGGAAAACGGCAAAATATTGCCTAATTCGATGATATTTTGTTTAAATCACATGAAGGAAAAGGGGATGATAAACGTCAAAATATTGCTAAATTCGATGATTTTTCTTACGAAACAAAATGCAAGAAAACTTGCATAAAATGCAATATTATGCGAAATTCTGAGATTTCAAGGCCAAATCACATATCGTGATACTACATGAAATAGTATCGAATTATTGGTAAAAATGAATATATTTGCGTAATATCAACCAACATGATTAACGTGAAAAAGTCACTATTTTACCATATTTGAGGATTTTACCTACAAATCATAGAGCGAGGTTTCGTATTATTTGGATCCAAGAAAAGACATATGACAATGTTGTTTCCTATACAAATTATAAAAATCAAAGTGTTTTCATTAGAATTAACTAAAATGTTCCTGGTTTTCCGTTTATATTACCGATGGAAGATGTACACGAAAATCGCTCTATTCCGGCTGAAACGTCGATATATGCAATAAAAACAGAACTTCTCCCCTTTTCAATATCTTACTCAGTATTTTAACGAGAAACAAATACTGGATTGAAAATAAAGTATTTAAGGTTATTATCTAATCAATTATGTGTTTGCATCATTTTTATCGTATATATATGAATTAATACCCATGGACTGAAAATTCACAAAAACGTGGTAAAACGGCAAAATATTGCCTAATTCGATGATATTTTGTTTAAATCAAATAAAGGAAAAGGGAATGATAAACGTCAAAATATTGCTAAATTCGATGATTTTTCGTACGAAACAAAATGCAAGGAAACTTGCTTAAAATGCAATATTATGCGAAATTTTGAGATTTGAAGGCCAAATCACATATCGTGATACTACATGAAATAGTATCGAAATATTGGTAAAAATGAATATATTTACGTAATATCAAACTACATGAAAATCGTGAAAAAAGTCACTATTTCCCAATATTTAAGGATTATAACTTAGAATCATAGAGCGAGGTTTCGTATTATTTAGATCCAAGAAAAGACATATGACAATGTTGTTTCCAATACAAATGATAAAAATCAATGTGTTTTCATTAGAATTAACTAAAATGTTCCTGATTTTCCGTTTATATTACTGATGGAAGATGTACACGTAAAACCGCTCTATTCCGGCTGAAACGTCGATATATGCAATAAAAACAGAACTTCTCCCCTTTTCAATATCTTACTCAGTATATTAACGAGAAACAAATAGATGATTGAAAATGAAGTATTTAAGGTTATTATCTAATCAATTATGTGTTTGCATCATTTTTATCGTATATATATGAATTAATACCCATGGACGGAAAATTCACAAAAACGTTGAAAACGGCAAAATATTGTCTAATTCGATGATATTTTGTTTAAATCACATGAAGGAAAAGGAGATGATAAACGTCAAAATATTGCTATATTCGATGATTTTTCGTACGAAACAAAATGCAAGAAAACTTGCATAAAATGCAATATTATGCGAAATTTTGAGATTTGAATGCCAAATCACATATCGTGATACTACATGAAATAGTATCGAAATATTGGTAAAAATGAATATATTTACGTAATATCAAACTACATGAAAAACGTGAAAAAAGTCACTATATAACCATATTTGAGGATTTTAACTTCAAATCATAGAGCGAGGTTTCGTATTATTTAGATCCAAGAAAAGACATATGACAATGTTGTTTCCAATACAAATGATAAAAAACAATGTGTTTCCATTAGAATTAACTATAATGTTCTTGATTTTCCGTTTATATTAACGATGGAAGATGTACACGTAAAACCGCTTTAATCCGGCTGAAACGTCGATATATGCAATAAAAACCGAACTTCTCCCCTTTTCAATATCTTACTCAGTATTTTAACGAGAAACAAATAGATGATTGAAAATGAATTTATTTAAGGTTATTATCTAATCAATTATGTGTTTGCATCATTGTTATCGTATATATATATATATGAATTAATACCCATGAACGGAAAATTCACAAAAACGTGGAAAACGGCAAAATATTGCCTAATTCGATGATATTTTGTTTAAATCACATGAAGGAAAAGGAGATGATAAACGTCAAAATATTGCTATATTCGATGATTTTTCGTACGAAACAAAATGCAAGAAAACTTGCATAAAATGCAATATTATGCGAAATTTTGAGATTTGAATGCCAAATCACATATCGTGATACTACATGAAATAGTATCGAAATATTGGTAAAAATGAATATATTTACGTAATATCAAACTACATGAAAAACGTGAAAAAAGTCACTATATAACCATATTTGAGGATTTTAACTTCAAATCATAGAGCGAGGTTTCGTATTATTTAGATCCAAGAAAAGACATATGACAATGTTGTTTCCAATACAAATGATAAAAAACAATGTGTTTCCATTAGAATTAACTATAATGTTCTTGATTTTCCGTTTATATTAACGATGGAAGATGTACACGTAAAACCGCTTTAATCCGGCTGAAACGTCGATATATGCAATAAAAACCGAACTTCTCCCCTTTTCAATATCTTACTCAGTATTTTAACGAGAAACAAATAGATGATTGAAAATGAATTTATTTAAGGTTATTATCTAATAAATTATACGTTTGCATCATTGTTATCGTATATATATATATATGAATTAATACCCATGAACGGAAAATTCACAAAAACGTGGAAAACGGCAAAATATTGCCGAATTCGATGATATTTTGTTTAAATCACATGAAGGAAAAGGAGATGATAAACGTTAAAATATTGCTAAATTCAATGATTTTTCGTACGAAGCAAAATGTAAGAAAACTTGCTTAAAATGCAATATTATGCGAAATTCTGAGATTTGAAGGCCAAATCACATATCGTGATACTACATGAAATAGTATCGAAATATTGGTAAAAATGAATATATTTACGTAATATCAAACTACATGAAAAACGTGAAAAAAGTCACTATATAACCATATTTGTGGATTTTAACTTCAAATCATAGAGCGAGGTTTCGTATTATTTAGTTCCAAGAAAAGACATATGACAATGTTGTTTCCAATACAAATGATAAAAAACAATGTGTTTTCATTAGAATTAACTATAATGTTCCTGATTTTCCGTTTATATTAACAAGGGAAGATGTACACGTAAAACCGCTCTAATCCGGCTGATACGTCGATATATGCAATAAAAACCGAACTTCTCCCCTTTTCAATATCTTACTCAGTATTTTAACGAGAAACAAAGAGATGATTGAAAATGAAGTATTTAAGGTTATTATCTAATCAATTATGTGTTTGCATCATTTTTATCGTATATATATGAATTAATACCCATGGACTGAAACTTCACTAAAACGTGGAAAACGGCAAAATATTGCCTAATTCGATGATATTTTGTTTAAATCACATGAAGGAAAAGGGGATGATGAACGTCAAAATATTGCTAAATTCGATGATTTTTCGTACGAAACAAAATGCAAGAAAACTTGCTTAAAATGCAATATTATGCGAAATTCTGAGATTTGAAGGCCAAATCACATATCGTGATACTACATGAAATAGTATCGAAATATTAGTAAAAATAAATATATTTACGTAATATCAAACTACATGAAAAACGTGAAAAGAGTCACTATATAACCATATTTGAGGATTTTAACTTCAAATCATAAAGCGAGGTTTGGTATTATTTAGATCCAAGAAAAGACATATGACAATGTTGTTTCCAATGCAAATGATAAAAAACAATGTGTTTTCATTAGAAATAACTAAAATGTTATTGATTTTTTGTTTATATTAACGAGGGAAGATGTACACGTAAAACCGCTCTAATCCGGCTGAAACGTCGATATATGCAATAAAAACCGAACTTCTCCCCCTTTTCAATATCTTACTCAGTATTTTAACGAGAAACAAATAGATGATTGGAAATGAAGTATTTAAGGTTATTATCTAATCAATTATGTGTTTGAATCATTTTTATCGTATATATATGAATCATATGTCTTTTCTACCCGTGGACTGAAAATTCACAAAAACGTGGAAAACGGCAAAATATTGCCTAATTCGATGATATTTTGTTTAAATCACATGAAGGAAAAGGGGATGATAAACGTCAAAATATTGCTAAATTCGATGATTTTTCTTACGAAACAAGATGCAAGAAAACTTGCATAAAATGCAATATTATGCGAAATTCTGAGATTTCAAGGCCAAATCACATATCGTGATACTACATGAAATAGTATCGAATTATTGGTAAAAATGAATATATTTGCGTAATATCAACCAACATGATTAACGTGAAAAAGTCACTATTTTACCATATTTGAGGATTTTACCTACAAATCATAGAGCGAGGTTTCGTATTATTTGGATCCAAGAAAAGACATATGACAATGTTGTTTCCTATACAAATTATAAAAATCAAAGTGTTTTCATTAGAATTAACTAAAATGTTCCTGGTTTTCCGTTTATATTACCGATGGAAGATGTACACGAAAATCGCTCTATTCCGGCTGAAACGTCGATATATGCAATAAAAACAGAACTTCTCCCCTTTTCAATATCTTACTCAGTATTTTAACGAGAAACAAATAGATGATTGGAAATGAAGTATTTAAGGTTATTATCTAATCAATTATGTGTTTGCATCATTTTTATCGTATATATATGAATCATATGTCTTTTCTACCCATGGACTGAAAATTCACAAAAACGTGGAAAACGGCAAAATATTGCCTAATTCGATGATATTTTGTTTAAATCACATGAAGGAAAAGGGGATGATAAACGTCAAAATATTGCTAAATTCGATGATTTTTCTTACGAAACAAAATGCAAGAAAACTTGCATAAAATGCAATATTATGCGAAATTCTGAGATTTCAAGGCCAAATCACATATCGTGATACTACTTGAAATAGTATCGAAATATTGGTAAAAATGATATATTTACGTAATATCAAACTACATGAAAATCGTGTAAAAAGTCACTATTTAACTATATTTGAGGATTATAACTTAGAATCATAGAGCGAGGTTTCGTATTATTTAGATCCAAGAAAAAACATGACAATGTTGTTTCTAATACAAATGATAAAAATCAATGTGTTTTCATTAGAATTAACTAAAATGTTCCTGATTTTCCGTTTATATTACTGATGGAAGATGTACACGTAAAACCGCTCTATTCCGGCTGAAACGTCGATATATGCAATAAAAACAGAACTTCTCCCCTTTTCAATATCCTACTCAGTATTTTAACGAGAAACAAATAGTTGATTGCAAATGAAGTATTTAAGGTTATTATCTAATCAATTATGTGTTTGCATCATTTTTATCGTATATATAATGAATTAATACCCATAGACTGAAAATTCACAAAAACGTGGAAAAACGGCAAAATATTGCCTAATTCGATGATATTTTGTTTAAATCAAATAAAGGAAAAGGGGATGATAAACGTCAAAATATTGCTAAATTCGATGATTTTTCATACGAAACAAAATGCAAGGAAACTTGCTTAAAATGCAATATTATGCGAAATTCTGAGATTTGAAGGCCAAATCACATATCGTGATACTACATGAAATAGTATCGAAATATTGATAAAAATGAATATATTTGAGTAATATCAACCAACATGATTAACGTGAAAAAGTCACTATTTTACCATATTTGAGGATTTTACCTACAAATCATAGAGCGAGGTTTCGTATTATTTGGATCCAAGAAAAGACATATGACAATGTTGTTTCCTATACAAATTATAAAAATCAAAGTGTTTTCATTAGAATTAACTAAAATGTTCCTGGTTTTCCGTTTATATTACCGATGGAAGATGTACACGAAAATCGCTCTATTCCGGCTGAAACGTCGATATATGCAATAAAAACAGAACTTCTCCCCTTTTCAATATCTTACTCAGTATTTTAACGAGAAACAAATAGTGGATTGAAAATAAAGTATTTAAGGTTATTATCTAATCAATTATGTGTTTGCATCATTTTTATCGTATATATATGAATTAATACCCATGGACTGAAAATTCACAAAAACGTGGTAAAACGGCAAAATATTGCCTAATTCGATGATATTTTGTTTAAATCAAATAAAGGAAAAGGGGATGATAAACGTCAAAATATTGCTAAATTCGATGATTTTTCGTACGAAACAAAATGCAAGGAAACTTGCTTAAAATGCAATATTATGCGAAATTTTGAGATTTGAAGGCCAAATCACATATCGTGATACTACATGAAATAGTATCGAAATATTGGTAAAAATGAATATATTTACGTAATATCAAACTACATGAAAATCGTGAAAAAAGTCACTATTTCCCCATATTTAAGGATTATAACTTAGAATCATAGAGCGAGGTTTCGTATTATTTAGATCCAAGAAAAGACATATGACAATGTTGTTTCCAATACAAATGATAAAAATCAATGTGTTTTCATTAGAATTAACTAAAATGTTCCTGATTTTCCGTTTATATTACTGATGGAAGATGTACACGTAAAACCGCTCTATTCCGGCTGAAACGTCGATATATGCAATAAAAACAGAACTTCTCCCCTTTTCAATATCTTACTCAGTATATTAACGAGAAACAAATAGATGATTGAAAATGAAGTATTTAAGGTTATTATCTAATCAATTATGTGTTTGCATCATTTTTATCGTATATATATGAATTAATACCCATGGACGGAAAATTCACAAAAACGTGGAAAACGGCAAAATATTTCCTAATTCGATGATATTTTGTTTAAATCACATGAAGGAAAAGGAGATGATAAACGTTAAAATATTGCTAATATCGTTGATTTTTCGTACGAAACAAAATGCAAGAAAACTTGCTTAAAATGCAATATTATGCGAAATTCTGAGATTTGAAGGCCAAATCACATATCGTGATACTACATGAAATAGTATCGAAATATTGGTAAAAATAAATATATTTACGTAATATCAAACTACATGAAAAACGTGAAAAGAGTCACTATATAACCATATTTGAGGATTTTAACTTCAAATCATAAAGCGAGGTTTGGTATTATTTAGATCCAAGAAAAGACATATGACAATGTTGTTTCCAATGCAAATGATAAAAAACAATGTGTTTTCATTAGAAATAACTAAAATGTTATTGATTTTTTGTTTATATTAACGAGGGAAGATGTACACGTAAAACCGCTCTAATCCGGCTGAAACGTCGATATATGCAATAAAAACCGAACTTCTCCCCTTTTCAATATCTTACTCAGTATTTTAACGAGAAACAAATAGATGATTGGAAATGAAGTATTTAAGGTTATTATCTAATCAATTATGTGTTTGAATAATTTTTATCGTATATATATGAATCATATGTCTTTTCTACTCGTGGACTAAAAATTCACAAAAACGTGGAAAACGGCAAAATATTGCCTAATTCGATGATATTTTGTTTAAATCACATGAAGGAAAAGGGGATGATAAACGTCAAAATATTGCTAAATTCGATGATTTTTCTTACGAAACAAAATGCAAGAAAACTTGCATAAAATGCAATATTATGCGATATTCTGAGATTTCAAGGCCAAATCACATATCGTGATACTACATGAAATAGTATTGAATTATTGGTAAAAATGAATATATTTGCGTAATATCAACCAACATGATTAACGTGAAAAAGTCACTATTTTACCATATTTGAGGATTTTACCTACAAATCATAGAGCGAGGTTTCGTATTATTTGGATCCAAGAAAAGACATATGACAATGTTGTTTCCTATACAAATTATAAAAATCAAAGTGTTTTCATTAGAATTAACTAAAATGTTCCTGGTTTTCCGTTTATATTACCGATGGAAGATGTACACGAAAATCGCTCTATTCCGGCTCAAACGTCGATATATGCAATAAAAACAGAACTTCTCCCCTTTTCAATATCTTACTCAGTATTTTAACGAGAAACAAATAGTGGATTGAAAATAAAGTATTTAAGGTTATTATCTAATCAATTATGTGTTTGCATCATTTTTATCGTATATATATGAATTAATACCCATGGACTGAAAATTCACAAAAACGTGGTAAAACGGCAAAATATTGCCTAATTCGATGATATTTTGTTTAAATCAAATAAAGGAAAAGGGAATGATAAACGTCAAAATATTGCTAAATTCGATGATTTTTCGTACGAAACAAAATGCAAGGAAACTTGCTTAAAATGCAATATTATGCGAAATTTTGAGATTTGAAGGCCAAATCACATATCGTGATACTACATGAAATAGTATCGAAATATTGGTAAAAATGAATATATTTACGTAATATCAAACTACATGAAAATCGTGAAAAAAGTCACTATTTCCCCATATTTAAGGATTATAACTTAGAATCATAGAGCGAGGTTTCGTATTATTTAGATCCAAGAAAAGACATATGACAATGTTGTTTCCAATACAAATGATAAAAATCAATGTGTTTTCATTAGAATTAACTAAAATGTTCCTGATTTTCCGTTTATATTACTGATGGAAGATGTACACGTAAAACCGCTCTATTCCGGCTGAAACGTCGATATATGCAATAAAAACAGAACTTCTCCCCTTTTCAATATCTTACTCAGTATATTAACGAGAAACAAATAGATGATTGAAAATGAAGTATTTAAGGTTATTATCTAATCAATTATGTGTTTGCATCATTTTTATCGTATATATATGAATTAATACCCATGGACGGAAAATTCACAAAAACGTGGAAAACGGCAAAATATTTCCTAATTCGATGATATTTTGTTTAAATCACATGAAGGAAAAGGAGATGATAAACGTTAAAATATTGCTAATATCGTTGATTTTTCGTACGAAACAAAATGCAAGAAAACTTGCTTAAAATGCAATATTATGCGAAATTCTGAGATTTGAAGGCCAAATCACATATCGTGATACTACATGAAATAGTATCGAAATATTGGTAAAAATAAATATATTTACGTAATATCAAACTACATGAAAAACGTGAAAAAAGTCACTATATAACCATATTTGAGGATTTTAACTTCAAATCATAAAGCGAGGTTTGGTATTATTTAGATCCAAGAAAAGACATATGACAATGTTGTTTCCAATGCAAATGATAAAAAACAATGTGTTTTCATTAGAAATAACTAAAATGTTCTTGATTTTTCGTTTATATTAACGAGGGAAGATGTACACGTAAAACCGCTCTAATCCGGCTGAAACGTCGATATATGCAATAAAAACCGAACTTCTCCCCTTTTCAATATCTTACTCAGTATTTTAACGAGAAACAAATAGATGATTGGAAATGAAGTATTTAAGGTTATTATCTAATCAATTATGTGTTTGCATCATTTTTATCGTATATATATGAATCATATGTCTTTTCTACCCATGGACTGAAAATTCACAAAAACGTGGAAAACGGCAAAATATTGCCTAATTCGATGATATTTTGTTTAAGTCACATGAAGGAAAAGGGGATGATAAACGTCAAAATATTGCTAAATTCGATGATTTTTCTTACGAAACTAAATGCAAGAAAACTTGCATAAAATGCAATATTATGCGAAATTCTGAGATTTCAAGGCCAAATCACATATCGTGATACTACTTGAAATAGTATCGAAATATTGGTAAAATGATATATTTACGTAATATCAAACTACATGAAAATCGTGAAAAAAGTCACTATTTAACTATATTTGAGGATTATAACTTAGAATCATAGAGCGAGGTTTCGTATTATTTAGATCCAAGAAAAAACATGACAATGTTGTTTCCAATACAAATGATAAAAATCAATGTGTTTTCATTAGAATGAACTAAAATGTTCCTGATTTTCCGTTTATATTACTGATGGAAGATGTACACGTAAAACCGCTCTATTCCGGCTGAAACGTCGATATATGCAATAAAAACAGAACTTCTCCCCTTTTCAATATCCTACTCAGTATTTTAACGAGAAACAAATAGTTGATTGCAAATGAAGTATTTAAGGTTATTATCTAATCAATTATGTGTTTGCATCATTTTTATCGTATATATAATGAATTAATACCCATAGACTGAAAATTCACAAAAACGTGGAAAAACGGCAAAATATTGCCTAATTCGATGATATTTTGTTTAAATCAAATAAAGGAAAAGGGGATGATAAACGTCAAAATATTGCTAAATTCGATGATTTTTCATACGAAACAAAATGCAAGGAAACTTGCTTAAAATGCAATATTATGCGAAATTCTGAGATTTGAAGGCCAAATCACATATCGTGATACTACATGAAATAGTATCGAAATATTGATAAAAATGAATATATTTGCGTAATATCAACCAACATGATTAACGTGAAAAAGTCACTATTTTACCATATTTGAGGATTTTACCTACAAATCATAGAGCGAGGTTTCGTATTATTTGGATCCAAGAAAAGACATATGACAATGTTGTTTCCTATACAAATTATAAAAATCAAAGTGTTTTCATTAGAATTAACTAAAATGTTCCTGGTTTTCCGTTTATATTACCGATGGAAGATGTACACGAAAATCGCTCTATTCCGGCTGAAACGTCGATATATGCAATAAAAACAGAACTTCTCCCCTTTTCAATATCTTACTCAGTATTTTAACGAGAAACAAATAGTGGATTGAAAATAAAGTATTTAAGGTTATTATCTAATCAATTATGTGTTTGCATCATTTTTATCGTATATATATGAATTAATACCCATGGACTGAAAATTCACAAAAACGTGGTAAAACGGCAAAATATTGCCTAATTCGATGATATTTTGTTTAAATCAAATAAAGGAAAAGGGGATGATAAACGTCAAAATATTGCTAAATTCGATGATTTTTCGTACGAAACAAAATGCAAGGAAACTTGCTTAAAATGCAATATTATGCGAAATTTTGAGATTTGAAGGCCAAATCACATATCGTGATACTACATGAAATAGTATCGAAATATTGGTAAAAATGAATATATTTACGTAATATCAAACTACATGAAAATCGTGAAAAAAGTCACTATTTCCCCATATTTAAGGATTATAACTTAGAATCATAGAGCGAGGTTTCGTATTATTTAGATCCAAGAAAAGACATATGACAATGTTGTTTCCAATACAAATGATAAAAATCAATGTGTTTTCATTAGAATTAACTAAAATGTTCCTGATTTTCCGTTTATATTACTGATGGAAGATGTACACGTAAAACCGCTCTATTCCGGCTGAAACGTCGATATATGCAATAAAAACAGAACTTCTCCCCTTTTCAATATCTTACTCAGTATATTAACGAGAAACAAATAGATGATTGAAAATGAAGTATTTAAGGTTATTATCTAATCAATTATGTGTTTGCATCATTTTTATCGTATATATATGAATTAATACCCATGGACGGAAAATTCACAAAAACGTGGAAAACGGCAAAATATTTCCTAATTCGATGATATTTTGTTTAAATCACATGAAGGAAAAGGAGATGATAAACGTTAAAATATTGCTAATATCGTTGATTTTTCGTACGAAACAAAATGCAAGAAAACTTGCTTAAAATGCAATATTATGCGAAATTCTGAGATTTGAAGGCCAAATCACATATCGTGATACTACATGAAATAGTATCGAAATATTGGTAAAAATAAATATATTTACGTAATATCAAACTACATGAAAAACGTGAAAAGAGTCACTATATAACCATATTTGAGGATTTTAACTTCAAATCATAAAGCGAGGTTTGGTATTATTTAGATCCAAGAAAAGACATATGACAATGTTGTTTCCAATGCAAATGATAAAAAACAATGTGTTTTCATTAGAAATAACTAAAATGTTATTGATTTTTTGTTTATATTAACGAGGGAAGATGTACACGTAAAACCGCTCTAATCCGGCTGAAACGTCGATATATGCAATAAAAACCGAACTTCTCCCCTTTTCAATATCTTACTCAGTATTTTAACGAGAAACAAATAGATGATTGGAAATGAAGTATTTAAGGTTATTATCTAATCAATTATGTGTTTGAATAATTTTTATCGTATATATATGAATCATATGTCTTTTCTACCCGTGGACTGAAAATTCACAAAAACGTGGAAAACGGCAAAATATTGCCTAATTCGATGATATTTTGTTTAAATCACATGAAGGAAAAGGGGATGATAAACGTCAAAATATTGCTAAATTCGATGATTTTTCTTACGAAACAAAATGCAAGAAAACTTGCATAAAATGCAATATTATGCGAAATTCTGAGATTTCAAGGCCAAATCACATATCGTGATACTACATGAAATAGTATCGAATTATTGGTAAAAATGAATATATTTGCGTAATATCAACCAACATGATTAACGTGAAAAAGTCACTATTTTACCATATTTGAGGATTTTACCTACAAATCATAGAGCGAGGTTTCGTATTATTTGGATCCAAGAAAAGACATATGACAATGTTGTTTCCTATACAAATTATAAAAATCAAAGTGTTTTCATTAGAATTAACTAAAATGTTCCTGGTTTTCCGTTTATATTACCGATGGAAGATGTACACGAAAATCGCTCTATTCCGGCTCAAACGTCGATATATGCAATAAAAACAGAACTTCTCCCCTTTTCAATATCTTACTCAGTATTTTAACGAGAAACAAATAGTGGATTGAAAATAAAGTATTTAAGGTTATTATCTAATCAATTATGTGTTTGCATCATTTATATCGTATATATATGAATTAATACCCATGGACTGAAAATTCACAAAAACGTGGTAAAACGGCAAAATATTGCCTAATTCGATGATATTTTGTTTAAATCAAATAAAGGAAAAGGGAATGATAAACGTCAAAATATTGCTAAATTCGATGATTTTTCGTACGAAACAAAATGCAAGGAAACTTGCTTAAAATGCAATATTATGCGAAATTTTGAGATTTGAAGGCCAAATCACATATCGTGATACTACATGAAATAGTATCGAAATATTGGTAAAAATGAATATATTTACGTAATATCAAACTACATGAAAATCGTGAAAAAAGTCACTATTTCCCCATATTTAAGGATTATAACTTAGAATCATAGAGCGAGGTTTCGTATTATTTAGATCCAAGAAAAGACATATGACAATGTTGTTTCCAATACAAATGATAAAAATCAATGTGTTTTCATTAGAATTAACTAAAATGTTCCTGATTTTCCGTTTATATTACTGATGGAAGATGTACACGTAAAACCGCTCTATTCCGGCTGAAACGTCGATATATGCAATAAAAACAGAACTTCTCCCCTTTTCAATATCTTACTCAGTATATTAACGAGAAACAAATAGATGATTGAAAATGAAGTATTTAAGGTTATTATCTAATCAATTATGTGTTTGCATCATTTTTATCGTATATATATGAATTAATACCCATGGACGGAAAATTCACAAAAACGTGGAAAACGGCAAAATATTTCCTAATTCGATGATATTTTGTTTAAATCACATGAAGGAAAAGGAGATGATAAACGTTAAAATATTGCTAATATCGTTGATTTTTCGTACGAAACAAAATGCAAGAAAACTTGCTTAAAATGCAATATTATGCGAAATTCTGAGATTTGAAGGCCAAATCACATATCGTGATACTACATGAAATAGTATCGAAATATTGGTAAAAATAAATATATTTACGTAATATCAAACTACATGAAAAACGTGAAAAAAGTCACTATATAACCATATTTGAGGATTTTAACTTCAAATCATAAAGCGAGGTTTGGTATTATTTAGATCCAAGAAAAGACATATGACAATGTTGTTTCCAATGCAAATGATAAAAAACAATGTGTTTTCATTAGAAATAACTAAAATGTTCTTGATTTTTCGTTTATATTAACGAGGGAAGATGTACACGTAAATCCGCTCTAATCCGGCTGAAACGTCGATATATGCAATAAAAACCGAACTTCTCCCCTTTTCAATATCTTACTCAGTATTTTAACGAGAAACAAATAGATGATTGGAAATGAAGTATTTAAGGTTATTATCTAATCAATTATGTGTTTGCATCATTTTTATCGTATATATATGAATCATATGTCTTTTCTACCCATGGACTGAAAATTCACAAAAACGTGGAAAACGGCAAAATATTGCCTAATTCGATGATATTTTGTTTAAGTCACATGAAGGAAAAGGGGATGATAAACGTCAAAATATTGCTAAATTCGATGATTTTTCTTACGAAACTAAATGCAAGAAAACTTGCATAAAATGCAATATTATGCGAAATTCTGAGATTTCAAGGCCAAATCACATATCGTGATACTACTTGAAATAGTATCGAAATATTGGTAAAATGATATATTTACGTAATATCAAACTACATGAAAATCGTGAAAAAAGTCACTATTTAACTATATTTGAGGATTATAACTTAGAATCATAGAGCGAGGTTTCGTATTATTTAGATCCAAGAAAAAACATGACAATGTTGTTTCCAATACAAATGATAAAAATCAATGTATTTTCATTAGAATGAACTAAAATGTTCCTGATTTTCCGTTTATATTACTGATGGAAGATGTACACGTAAAACCGCTCTATTCCGGCTGAAACGTCGATATATGCAATAAAAACAGAACTTCTCCCCTTTTCAATATCCTACTCAGTATTTTAACGAGAAACAAATAGTTGATTGCAAATGAAGTATTTAAGGTTATTATCTAATCAATTATGTGTTTGCATCATTTTTATCGTATATATAATGAATTAATACCCATAGACTGAAAATTCACAAA
The DNA here is from genome assembly GCF_040958095.1 of Procambarus clarkii. Classification (NCBI taxonomy): domain Eukaryota; kingdom Metazoa; phylum Arthropoda; class Malacostraca; order Decapoda; family Cambaridae; genus Procambarus; species Procambarus clarkii. The sequence goes on along the minus strand of NC_091175.1, from coordinate 1,030,970 downwards.
AACGTGGAAAAACGGCAAAATATTGCCTAATTCGATGATATTTTGTTTAAATCAAATAAAGGAAAAGGGGATGATAAACGTCAAAATATTGCTAAATTCTATGATTTTTCATACGAAACAAAATGCAAGGAAACTTGCTTAAAATGCAATATTATGCGAAATTCTGAGATTTGAAGGCCAAATCACATATCGTGATACTACATGAAATAGTATCGAAATATTGATAAAAATGAATATATTTGCGTAATATCAACCAACATGATTAACGTGAAAAAGTCACTATTTTACCATATTTGAGGATTTTACCTACAAATCATAGAGCGAGGTTTCGTATTATTTGGATCCAAGAAAAGACATATGACAATGTTGTTTCCTATACAAATTATAAAAATCAAAGTGTTTTCATTAGAATTAACTAAAATGTTCCTGGTTTTCCGTTTATATTACCGATGGAAGATGTACACGAAAATCGCTCTATTCCGGCTGAAACGTCGATATATGCAATAAAAACAGAACTTCTCCCCTTTTCAATATCTTACTCAGTATTTTAACGAGAAACAAATAGTGGATTGAAAATAAAGAATTTAAGGTTATTATCTAATCAATTATGTGTTTGCATCATTTTTATCGTATATATATGAATTAATACCCATGGACTGAAAATTCACAAAAACGTGGTAAAACGGCAAAATATTGCCTAATTCGATGATATTTTGTTTAAATCAAATAAAGGAAAAGGGAATGATAAACGTCAAAATATTGCTAAATTCGATGATTTTTCGTACGAAACAAAATGCAAGGAAACTTGCTTAAAATGCAATATTATGCGAAATTTTGAGATTTGAAGGCCAAATCACATATCGTGATACTACATGAAATAGTATCGAAATATTGGTAAAAATGAATATATTTACGTAATATCAAACTACATGAAAATCGTGAAAAAAGTCACTATTTCCCCATATTTAAGGATTATAACTTAGAATCATAGAGCGAGGTTTCGTATTATTTAGATCCAAGAAAAGACATATGACAATGTTGTTTCCAATACAAATGATAAAAATCAATGTGTTTTCATTAGAATTAACTAAAATGTTCCTGATTTTCCGTTTATATTACTGATGGAAGATGTACACGTAAAACCGCTCTATTCCGGCTGAAACGTCGATATATGCAATAAAAACAGAACTTCTCCCCTTTTCAATATCTTACTCAGTATATTAACGAGAAACAAATAGATGATTGAAAATGAAGTATTTAAGGTTATTATCTAATCAATTATGTGTTTGCATCATTTTTATCGTATATATATGAATTAATACCCATGGACGGAAAATTCACAAAAACGTGGAAAACGGCAAAATATTTCCTAATTCGATGATATTTTGTTTAAATCACATGAAGGAAAAGGAGATGATAAACGTTAAAATATTGCTAATATCGTTGATTTTTCGTACGAAACAAAATGCAAGAAAACTTGCTTAAAATGCAATATTATGCGAAATTCTGAGATTTGAAGGCCAAATCACATATCGTGATACTACATGAAATAGTATCGAAATATTGGTAAAAATAAATATATTTACGTAATATCAAACTACATGAAAAACGTGAAAAAAGTCACTATATAACCATATTTGAGGATTTTAACTTCAAATCATAAAGCGAGGTTTGGTATTATTTAGATCCAAGAAAAGACATATGACAATGTTGTTTCCAATGCAAATGATAAAAAACAATGTGTTTTCATTAGAAATAACTAAAATGTTCTTGATTTTTCGTTTATATTAACGAGGGAAGATGTACACGTAAATCCGCTCTAATCCGGCTGAAACGTCGATATATGCAATAAAAACCGAACTTCTCCCCTTTTCAATATCTTACTCAGTATTTTAACGAGAAACAAATAGATGATTGGAAATGAAGTATTTAAGGTTATTATCTAATCAATTATGTGTTTGCATCATTTTTATCGTATATATATGAATCATATGTCTTTTCTACCCATGGACTGAAAATTCACAAAAACGTGGAAAACGGCAAAATATTGCCTAATTCGATGATATTTTGTTTAAGTCACATGAAGGAAAAGGGGATGATAAACGTCAAAATATTGCTAAATTCGATGATTTTTCTTACGAAACTAAATGCAAGAAAACTTGCATAAAATGCAATATTATGCGAAATTCTGAGATTTCAAGGCCAAATCACATATCGTGATACTACTTGAAATAGTATCGAAATATTGGTAAAATGATATATTTACGTAATATCAAACTACATGAAAATCGTGAAAAAAGTCACTATTTAACTATATTTGAGGATTATAACTTAGAATCATAGAGCGAGGTTTCGTATTATTTAGATCCAAGAAAAAACATGACAATGTTGTTTCCAATACAAATGATAAAAATCAATGTATTTTCATTAGAATGAACTAAAATGTTCCTGATTTTCCGTTTATATTACTGATGGAAGATGTACACGTAAAACCGCTCTATTCCGGCTGAAACGTCGATATATGCAATAAAAACAGAACTTCTCCCCTTTTCAATATCCTACTCAGTATTTTAACGAGAAACAAATAGTTGATTGCAAATGAAGTATTTAAGGTTATTATCTAATCAATTATGTGTTTGCATCATTTTTATCGTATATATAATGAATTAATACCCATAGACTGAAAATTCACAAAAACGTGGAAAAACGGCAAAATATTGCCTAATTCGATGATATTTTGTTTAAATCAAATAAAGGAAAAGGGGATGATAAACGTCAAAATATTGCTAAATTCTATGATTTTTCATACGAAACAAAATGCAAGGAAACTTGCTTAAAATGCAATATTATGCGAAATTCTGAGATTTGAAGGCCAAATCACATATCGTGATACTACATGAAATAGTATCGAAATATTGATAAAAATGAATATATTTGCGTAATATCAACCAACATGATTAACGTGAAAAAGTCACTATTTTACCATATTTGAGGATTTTACCTACAAATCATAGAGCGAGGTTTCGTATTATTTGGATCCAAGAAAAGACATATGACAATGTTGTTTCCTATACAAATTATAAAAATCAAAGTGTTTTCATTAGAATTAACTAAAATGTTCCTGGTTTTCCGTTTATATTACCGATGGAAGATGTACACGAAAATCGCTCTATTCCGGCTGAAACGTCGATATATGCAATAAAAACAGAACTTCTCCCCTTTTCAATATCTTACTCAGTATTTTAACGAGAAACAAATAGTGGATTGAAAATAAAGAATTTAAGGTTATTATCTAATCAATTATGTGTTTGCATCATTTTTATCGTATATATATGAATTAATACCCATGGACTGAAAATTCACAAAAACGTGGTAAAACGGCAAAATATTGCCTAATTCGATGATATTTTGTTTAAATCAAATAAAGGAAAAGGGAATGATAAACGTCAAAATATTGCTAAATTCGATGCTTTTTCGTACGAAACAAAATGCAAGGAAACTTGCTTAAAATGCAATATTATGCGAAATTTTGAGATTTGAAGGCCAAATCACATATCGTGATACTACATGAAATAGTATCGAAATATTGGTAAAAATGAATATATTTACGTAATATCAAACTACATGAAAATCGTGAAAAAAGTCACTATTTCCCCATATTTAAGGATTATAACTTAGAATCATAGAGCGAGGTTTCGTATTATTTAGATCCAAGAAAAGACATATGACAATGTTGTTTCCAATACAAATGATAAAAATCAATGTGTTTTCATTAGAATTAACTAAAATGTTCCTGATTTTCCGTTTATATTACTGATGGAAGATGTACACGTAAAACCGCTCTATTCCGGCTGAAACGTCGATATATGCAATAAAAACAGAACTTCTCCCCTTTTCAATATCTTACTCAGTATATTAACGAGAAACAAATAGATGATTGAAAATGAAGTATTTAAGGTTATTATCTAATCAATTATGTGTTTGCATCATTTTTATCGTATATATATGAATTAATACCCATGGACGGAAAATTCACAAAAACGTGGAAAACGGCAAAATATTTCCTAATTCGATGATATTTTGTTTAAATCACATGAAGGAAAAGGAGATGATAAACGTTAAAATATTGCTAATATCGTTGATTTTTCGTACGAAACAAAATGCAAGAAAACTTGCTTAAAATGCAATATTATGCGAAATTCTGAGATTTGAAGGCCAAATCACATATCGTGATACTACATGAAATAGTATCGAAATATTGGTAAAAATAAATATATTTACGTAATATCAAACTACATGAAAAACGTGAAAAAAGTCACTATATAACCATATTTGAGGATTTTAACTTCAAATCATAAAGCGAGGTTTGGTATTATTTAGATCCAAGAAAAGACATATGACAATGTTGTTTCCAATGCAAATGATAAAAAACAATGTGTTTTCATTAGAAATAACTAAAATGTTCTTGATTTTTCGTTTATATTAACGAGGGAAGATGTACACGTAAATCCGCTCTAATCCGGCTGAAACGTCGATATATGCAATAAAAACCGAACTTCTCCCCTTTTCAATATCTTACTCAGTATTTTAACGAGAAACAAATAGATGATTGGAAATGAAGTATTTAAGGTTATTATCTAATCAATTATGTGTTTGCATCATTTTTATCGTATATATATGAATCATATGTCTTTTCTACCCATGGACTGAAAATTCACAAAAACGTGGAAAACGGCAAAATATTGCCTAATTCGATGATATTTTGTTTAAGTCACATGAAGGAAAAGGGGATGATAAACGTCAAAATATTGCTAAATTCGATGATTTTTCTTACGAAACTAAATGCAAGAAAACTTGCATAAAATGCAATATTATGCGAAATTCTGAGATTTCAAGGCCAAATCACATATCGTGATACTACTTGAAATAGTATCGAAATATTGGTAAAATGATATATTTACGTAATATCAAACTACATGAAAATCGTGAAAAAAGTCACTATTTAACTATATTTGAGGATTATAACTTAGAATCATAGAGCGAGGTTTCGTATTATTTAGATCCAAGAAAAAACATGACAATGTTGTTTCCAATACAAATGATAAAAATCAATGTATTTTCATTAGAATGAACTAAAATGTTCCTGATTTTCCGTTTATATTACTGATGGAAGATGTACACGTAAAACCGCTCTATTCCGGCTGAAACGTCGATATATGCAATAAAAACAGAACTTCTCCCCTTTTCAATATCCTACTCAGTATTTTAACGAGAAACAAATAGTTGATTGCAAATGAAGTATTTAAGGTTATTATCTAATCAATTATGTGTTTGCATCATTTTTATCGTATATATAATGAATTAATACCCATAGACTGAAAATTCACAAAAACGTGGAAAAACGGCAAAATATTGCCTAATTCGATGATATTTTGTTTAAATCAAATAAAGGAAAAGGGGATGATAAACGTCAAAATATTGCTAAATTCTATGATTTTTCATACGAAACAAAATGCAAGGAAACTTGCTTAAAATGCAATATTATGCGAAATTCTGAGATTTGAAGGCCAAATCACATATCGTGATACTACATGAAATAGTATCAAAATATTGATAAAAATGAATATATTTGCGTAATATCAACCAACATGATTAACGTGAAAAAGTCACTATTTTACCATATTTGAGGATTTTACCTACAAATCATAGAGCGAGGTTTCGTATTATTTGGATCCAAGAAAAGACATATGACAATGTTGTTTCCTATACAAATTATAAAAATCAAAGTGTTTTCATTAGAATTAACTAAAATGTTCCTGGTTTTCCGTTTATATTACCGATGGAAGATGTACACGAAAATCGCTCTATTCCGGCTGAAACGTCGATATATGCAATAAAAACAGAACTTCTCCCCTTTTCAATATCTTACTCAGTATTTTAACGAGAAACAAATAGTGGATTGAAAATAAAGAATTTAAGGTTATTATCTAATCAATTATGTGTTTGCATCATTTTTATCGTATATATATGAATTAATACCCATGGACTGAAAATTCACAAAAACGTGGTAAAACGGCAAAATATTGCCTAATTCGATGATATTTTGTTTAAATCAAATAAAGGAAAAGGGGATGATAAACGTCAAAATATTGCTAAATTCGATGATTTTTCGTACGAAACAAAATGCAAGGAAACTTGCTTAAAATGCAATATTATGCGAAATTTTGAGATTTGAAGGCCAAATCACATATCGTGATACTACATGAAATAGTATCGAAATATTGGTAAAAATGAATATATTTACGTAATATCAAACTACATGAAAATCGTGAAAAAAGTCACTATTTCCCCATATTTAAGGATTATAACTTAGAATCATAGAGCGAGGTTTCGTATTATTTAGATCCAAGAAAAGACATATGACAATGTTGTTTCCAATACAAATGATAAAAATCAATGTGTTTTCATTAGAATTAACTAAAATGTTCCTGATTTTCCGTTTATATTACTGATGGAAGATGTACACGTAAAACCGCTCTATTCCGGCTGAAACGTCGATATATGCAATAAAAACAGAACTTCTCCCCTTTTCAATATCTTACTCAGTATATTAACGAGAAACAAATAGATGATTGAAAATGAAGTATTTAAGGTTATTATCTAATCAATTATGTGTTTGCATCATTTTTATCGTATATATATGAATTAATACCCATGGACGGAAAATTCACAAAAACGTGGAAAACGGCAAAATATTTCCTAATTCGATGATATTTTGTTTAAATCACATGAAGGAAAAGGAGATGATAAACGTTAAAATATTGCTAATATCGTTGATTTTTCGTACGAAACAAAATGCAAGAAAACTTGCTTAAAATGCAATATTATGCGAAATTCTGAGATTTGAAGGCCAAATCACATATCGTGATACTACATGAAATAGTATCGAAATATTGGTAAAAATAAATATATTTACGTAATATCAAACTACATGAAAAACGTGAAAAAGTCACTATATAACCATATTTGAGGATTTTAACTTCAAATCATAAAGCGAGGTTTGGTATTATTTAGATCCAAGAAAAGACATATGACAATGTTGTTTCCAATGCAAATGATAAAAAACAATGTGTTTTCATTAGAAATAACTAAAATGTTCTTGATTTTTCGTTTATATTAACGAGGGAAGATGTACACGTAAAACCGCTCTAATCCGGCTGAAACGTCGATATATGCAATAAAAACCGAACTTCTCCCCTTTTCAATATCTTACTCAGTATTTTAACGAGAAACAAATAGATGATTGCAAATGAAGTATTTAAGGTTATTATCTAATCAATTATGTGTTTGCATCATTTTTATCGTATATATAATGAATTAATACCCATAGACTGAAAATTCACAAAAACGTGGAAAAACGGCAAAATATTGCCTAATTCGATGATATTTTGTTTAAATCAAATAAAGGAAAAGGGGATGATAAACGTCAAAATATTGCTAAATTCTATGATTTTTCATACGAAACAAAATGCAAGGAAACTTGCTTAAAATGCAATATTATGCGAAATTCTGAGATTTGAAGGCCAAATCACATATCGTGATACTACATGAAATAGTATCGAAATATTGATAAAAATGAATATATTTGCGTAATATCAACCAACATGATTAACGTGAAAAAGTCACTATTTTACCATATTTGAAGATTTTACCTACAAATCATAGAGCGAGGTTTCGTATTATTTGGATCCAAGAAAAGACATATGACAATGTTGTTTCCTATACAAATTATAAAAATCAAAGTGTTTTCATTAGAATTAACTAAAATGTTCCTGGTTTTCCGTTTATATTACCGATGGAAGATGTACACGAAAATCGCTCTATTCCGGCTGAAACGTCGATATATGCAATAAAAACAGAACTTCTCCCCTTTTCAATATCTTACTCAGTATTTTAACGAGAAACAAATAGTGGATTGAAAATAAAGAATTTAAGGTTATTATCTAATCAATTATGTGTTTGCATCATTTTTATCGTATATATATGAATTAATACCCATGGACTGAAAATTCACAAAAACGTGGTAAAACGGCAAAATATTGCCTAATTCGATGATATTTTGTTTAAATCAAATAAAGGAAAAGGGGATGATAAACGTCAAAATATTGCTAAATTCGATGATTTTTCGTACGAAACAAAATGCAAGGAAACTTGCTTAAAATGCAATATTATGCGAAATTTTGAGATTTGAAGGCCAAATCACATATCGTGATACTACATGAAATAGTATCGAAATATTGGTAAAAATGAATATATTTACGTAATATCAAACTACATGAAAATCGTGAAAAAAGTCACTATTTCCCCATATTTAAGGATTATAACTTAGAATCATAGAGCGAGGTTTCGTATTATTTAGATCCAAGAAAAGACATATGACAATGTTGTTTCCAATACAAATGATAAAAATCAATGTGTTTTCATTAGAATTAACTAAAATGTTCCTGATTTTCCGTTTATATTACTGATGGAAGATGTACACGTAAAACCGCTCTATTCCGGCTGAAACGTCGATATATGCAATAAAAACAGAACTTCTCCCCTTTTCAATATCTTACTCAGTATATTAACGAGAAACAAATAGATGATTGAAAATGAAGTATTTAAGGTTATTATCTAATCAATTATGTGTTTGCATCATTTTTATCGTATATATATGAATTAATACCCATGGACGGAAAATTCACAAAAACGTGGAAAACGGCAAAATATTTCCTAATTCGATGATATTTTGTTTAAATCACATGAAGGAAAAGGAGATGATAAACGTTAAAATATTGCTAATATCGTTGATTTTTCGTACGAAACAAAATGCAAGAAAACTTGCTTAAAATGCAATATTATGCGAAATTCTGAGATTTGAAGGCCAAATCACATATCGTGATACTACATGAAATAGTATCGAAATATTGGTAAAAATAAATATATTTACGTAATATCAAACTACATGAAAAACGTGAAAAAAGTCACTATATAACCATATTTGAGGATTTTAACTTCAAATCATAAAGCGAGGTTTGGTATTATTTAGATCCAAGAAAAGACATATGACAATGTTGTTTCCAATGCAAATGATAAAAAACAATGTGTTTTCATTAGAAATAACTAAAATGTTCTTGATTTTTCGTTTATATTAACGAGGGAAGATGTACACGTAAAACCGCTCTAATCCGGCTGAAACGTCGATATATGCAATAAAAACCGAACTTCTCCCCTTTTCAATATCTTACTCAGTATTTTAACGAGAAACAAATAGATGATTGGAAATGAAGTATTTAAGGTTATTATCTAATCAATTATGTGTTTGCATCATTTTTATCGTATATATATGAATCTTATGTCTTTTCTACCCATGGACTGAAAATTCACAAAAACGTGGAAAACGGCAAAATATTGCCTAATTCGATGATATTTTGTTTAAGTCACATGAAGGAAAAGGGGATGATAAACGTCAAAATATTGCTAAATTCGATGATTTTTCTTACGAAACTAAATGCAAGAAAACTTGCATAAAATGCAATATTATGCGAAATTCTGAGATTTCAAGGCCAAATCACATATCGTGATACTACTTGAAATAGTATCGAAATATTGGTAAAATGATATATTTACGTAATATCAAACTACATGAAAATCGTGAAAAAAGTCACTATTTAACTATATTTGAGGATTATAACTTAGAATCATAGAGCGAGGTTTCGTATTATTTAGATCCAAGAAAAAACATGACAATGTTGTTTCCAATACAAATGATAAAAATCAATGTGTTTTCATTAGAATGAACTAAAATGTTCCTGATTTTCCGTTTATATTACTGATGGAAGATGTACACGTAAAACCGCTCTATTCCGGCTGAAACGTCGATATATGCAATAAAAACAGAACTTCTCCCCTTTTCAATATCTTACTCAGTATATTAACGAGAAACAAATAGATGATTGAAAATGAAGTATTTAAGGTTATTATCTAATCAATTATGTGTTTGCATCATTTTTATCGTATATATATGAATTAATACCCATGGACGGAAAATTCACAAAAACGTGGAAAACGGCAAAATATTTCCTAATTCGATGATATTTTGTTTAAATCACATGAAGGAAAAGGAGATGATAAACGTTAAAATATTGCTAATATCGTTGATTTTTCGTACGAAACAAAATGCAAGAAAACTTGCTTAAAATGCAATATTATGCGAAATTCTGAGATTTGAAGGCCAAATCACATATCGTGATACTACATGAAATAGTATCGAAATATTGGTAAAAATAAATATATTTACGTAATATCAAACTACATGAAAAACGTGAAAAAAGTCACTATATAACCATATTTGAGGATTTTAACTTCAAATCATAAAGCGAGGTTTGGTATTATTTAGATCCAAGAAAAGACATATGACAATGTTGTTTCCAATGCAAATGATAAAAAACAATGTGTTTTCATTAGAAATAACTAAAATGTTCTTGATTTTTCGTTTATATTAACGAGGGAAGATGTACACGTAAAACCGCTCTAATCCGGCTGAAACGTCGATATATGCAATAAAAACCGAACTTCTCCCCTTTTCAATATCTTACTCAGTATTTTAACGAGAAACAAATAGATGATTGGAAATGAAGTATTTAAGGTTATTATCTAATCAATTATGTGTTTGCATCATTTTTATCGTATATATATGAATCTTATGTCTTTTCTACCCATGGACTGAAAATTCACAAAAACGTGGAAAACGGCAAAATATTGCCTAATTCGATGATATTTTGTTTAAGTCACATGAAGGAAAAGGGGATGATAAACGTCAAAATATTGCTAAATTCGATGATTTTTCTTACGAAACTAAATGCAAGAAAACTTGCATAAAATGCAATATTATGCGAAATTCTGAGATTTCAAGGCCAAATCACATATCGTGATACTACTTGAAATAGTATCGAAATATTGGTAAAATGATATATTTACGTAATATCAAACTACATGAAAATCGTGAAAAAAGTCACTATTTAACTATATTTGAGGATTATAACTTAGAATCATAGAGCGAGGTTTCGTATTATTTAGATCCAAGAAAAAACATGACAATGTTGTTTCCAATACAAATGATAAAAATCAATGTGTTTTCATTAGAATGAACTAAAATGTTCCTGATTTTCCGTTTATATTACTGATGGAAGTTGTACACGTAAAACCGCTCTATTCCGGCTGAAACGTCGATATATGCAATAAAAACAGAACTTCTCCCCTTTTCAATATCTTACTCAGTATATTAACGAGAAACAAATAGATGATTGAAAATGAAGTATTTAAGGTTATTATCTAATCAATTATGTGTTTGCATCATTTTTATCGTATATATATGAATTAATACCCATGGACGGAAAATTCACAAAAACGTGGAAAACGGCAAAATATTTCCTAATTCGATGATATTTTGTTTAAATCACATGAAGGAAAAGGAGATGATAAACGTTAAAATATTGCTAATATCGTTGATTTTTCGTACGAAACAAAATGCAAGAAAACTTGCTTAAAATGCAATATTATGCGAAATTCTGAGATTTGAAGGCCAAATCACATATCGTGATACTACATGAAATAGTATCGAAATATTGGTAAAAATAAATATATTTACGTAATATCAAACTACATGAAAAACGTGAAAAAAGTCACTATATAACCATATTTGAGGATTTTAACTTCAAATCATAAAGCGAGGTTTGGTATTATTTAGATCCAAGAAAAGACATATGACAATGTTGTTTCCAATGCAAATGATAAAAAACAATGTGTTTTCATTAGAAATAACTAAAATGTTCTTGATTTTTCGTTTATATTAACGAGGGAAGATGTACACGTAAAACCGCTCTAATCCGGCTGAAACGTCGATATATGCAATAAAAACCGAACTTCTCCCCTTTTCAATATCTTACTCAGTATTTTAACGAGAAACAAATAGATGATTGGAAATGAAGTATTTAAGGTTATTATCTAATCAATTATGTGTTTGCATCATTTTTATCGTATATATATGAATCATATGTCTTTTCTACCCATGGACTGAAAATTCACAAAAACGTGGAAAACGGCAAAATATTGCCTAATTCGATGATATTTTGTTTAAGTCACATGAAGGAAAAGGGGATGATAAACGTCAAAATATTGCTAAATTCGATGATTTTTCTTACGAAACTAAATGCAAGAAAACTTGCATAAAATGCAATATTATGCGAAATTCTGAGATTTCAAGCCCAAATCACATATCGTGATACTACTTGAAATAGTATCGAAATATTGGTAAAATGATATATTTACGTAATATCAAACTACATGAAAATCGTGAAAAAAGTCACTATTTAACTATATTTGAGGATTATAACTTAGAATCATAGAGCGAGGTTTCGTATTATTTAGATCCAAGAAAAAACATGACAATGTTGTTTCCAATACAAATGATAAAAATCAATGTGTTTTCATTAGAATGAACTAAAATGTTCCTGATTTTCCGTTTATATTACTGATGGAAGATGTACATGTAAAACCGCTCTGTTCCGGCTGAAACGTCGATATATGCAATAAAAACAGAACTTCTCCCCTTTTCAATATCCTACTCAGTATTTTAACGAGAAACAAATAGTTGATTGCAAATGAAGTATTTAAGGTTATTATCTAATCAATTATGTGTTTGCATCATTTTTATCGTATATATAATGAATTAATACCCATAGACTGAAAATTCACAAAAACGTGGAAAAACGGCAAAATATTGCCTAATTCGATGATATTTTGTTTAAATCAAATAAAGGAAAAGGGGATGATAAACGTCAAAATATTGCTAAATTCTATGATTTTTCATACGAAACAAAATGCAAGGAAACTTGCTTAAAATGCAATATTATGCGAAATTCTGAGATTTGAAGGCCAAATCACATATCGTGATACTATATGAAATAGTATCGAAATATTAATAAAAATGAATATATTTGCGTAATATCAACCAACATGATTAACGTGAAAAAGTCACTATTTTACCATATTTGAGGATTTTACCTACAAATCATAGAGCGAGGTTTCGTATTATTTGGATCCAAGAAAAGACATATGACAATGTTGTTTCCTATACAAATTATAAAAATCAAAGTGTTTTCATTAGAATTAACTAAAATGTTCCTGGTTTTCCGTTTATATTACCGATGGAAGATGTACACGAAAATCGCTCTATTCCGGCTGAAACGTCGATATATGCAATAAAAACAGAACTTCTCCCCTTTTCAATATCTTACTCAGTATTTTAACGAGAAACAAATAGTGGATTGAAAATAAAGAATTTAAGGTTATTATCTAATCAATTATGTGTTTGCATCATTTTTATCGTATATATATGAATTAATACCCATGGACTGAAAATTCACAAAAACGTGGTAAAACGGCAAAATATTGCCTAATTCGATGATATTTTGTTTAAATCAAATAAAGGAAAAGGGGATGATAAACGTCAAAATATTGCTAAATTCGATGATTTTTCGTACGAAACAAAATGCAAGGAAACTTGCTTAAAATGCAATATTATGCGAAATTTTGAGATTTGAAGGCCAAATCACATATCGTGATACTACATGAAATAGTATCGAAATATTGGTAAAAATGAATATATTTACGTAATATCAAACTACATGAAAATCGTGAAAAAAGTCACTATTTCCCCATATTTAAGGATAATAACTTAGAATCATAGAGCGAGGTTTCGTATTATTTAGATCCAAGAAAAGACATATGACAATGTTGTTTCCAATACAAATGATGAAAATCAATGTGTTTTCATTAGAATTAACTAAAATGTTCCTGATTTTCCGTTTATATTACTGATGGAAGATGTACACGTTAAACCGCTCTATTCCGGCTGAAACGTCGATATATGCAATAAAAACAGAACTTCTCCCCTTTTCAATATCTTACTCAGTATATTAACGAGAAACAAATAGATGATTGAAAATGAAGTATTTAAGGTTATTATCTAATCAATTATGTGTTTGCATCATTTTTATCGTATATATATGAATTAATACCCATGGACGGAAAATTCACAAAAACGTGGAAAACGGCAAAATATTTCCTAATTCGATGATATTTTGTTTAAATCACATGAAGGAAAAGGAGATGATAAACGTTAAAATATTGCTAATATCGTTGATTTTTCGTACGAAACAAAATGCAAGAAAACTTGCTTAAAATGCAATATTATGCGAAATTCTGAGATTTGAAGGCCAAATCACATATCGTGATACTACATGAAATAGTATCGAAATATTGGTAAAAATAAATATATTTACGTAATATCAAACTACATGAAAAACGTGAAAAAAGTCACTATATAACCATATTTGAGGATTTTAACTTCAAATCATAAAGCGAGGTTTGGTATTATTTAGATCCAAGAAAAGACATATGACAATGTTGTTTCCAATGCAAATGATAAAAAACAATGTGTTTTCATTAGAAATAACTAAAATGTTCTTGATTTTTCGTTTATATTAACGAGGGAAGATGTACACGTAAAACCGCTCTAATCCGGCTGAAACGTCGATATATGCAATAAAAACCGAACTTCTCCCCTTTTCAATATCTTACTCAGTATTTTAACGAGAAACAAATAGATGATTGGAAATGAAGTATTTAAGGTTATTATCTAATCAATTCTGTGTTTGCATCATTTTTATCGTATATATATGAATCATATGTCTTTTCTACCCATGGACTGAAAATTCACAAAAACGTGGAAAACGGCAAAATATTGCCTAATTCGATGATATTTTGTTTAAATCACATGAAGGAAAAGGGGATGATAAACGTCAAAATATTGCTAAATTCGATGATTTTTCTTACGAAACAAAATGCAAGAAAACTTGCATAAAATGCAATATTATGCGAAATTCTGAGATTTCAAGGCCAAATCACATATCGTGATACTACATGAAATAGTATCGAAATATTGGTAAAAATGATATATTTACGTAATATCAAACTACATGAAAATCGTGAAAAAAGTCACTATTTAACTATATTTGAGGATTATAACTTAGAATCATTGAGCGAGGTTTCGTATTATTTAGATCCAAGAAAAGACATGACAATGTTGTTTCCAATACAAATGATAAAAATCAATGTGTTTTCATTAGAATTAACTAAAATGTTCCTGATTTTCCGTTTATATTACTGATGGAAGATGTACACGTAAAACCGCTCTATTCCGGCTGAAACGTCGATATATGCAATAAAAACAGAACTTCTCCCCTTTTCAATATCCTACTCAGTATTTTAACGAGAAACAAATAGTTGATTGCAAATGAAGTATTTAAGGTTATTATCTAATCAATTATGTGTTTGCATCATTTTTATCGTATATATAATGAATTAATACCCATAGACTGAAAATTCACAAAAACGTGGAAAAACGGCAAAATATTGCCTAATTCGATGATATTTTGTTTAAATCAATTAAAGGAAAAGGGGATGATAAACGTCAAAATATTGCTAAATTCGATGATTTTTCATACGAAACAAAATGCAAGGAAACTTGCTTAAAATGCAATATTATGCGAAATTCTGAGATTTGAAGGCCAAATCACATATCGTGATACTACATGAAATAGTATCGAAATATTGATAAAAATGAATATATTTGCGTAATATCAACCTACATGATTAACGTGAAAAAGTCACTATTTTACCATATTTGAGGATTTTACCTACAAATCATAGAGCGAGGTTTCGTATTATTTGGATCCAAGAAAAGACATATGACAATGTTGTTTCCTATACAAATTATAAAAATCAAAGTGTTTTCATTAGAATTAACTAAAATGTTCCTGGTTTTCCGTTTATATTACCGATGGAAGATGTACACGAAAATCGCTCTATTCCGGCTGAAACGTCGATATATGCAATAAAAACAGAACTTCTCCCCTTTTCAATATCTTACTCAGTATTTTAACGAGAAACAAATAGTTGATTGAAAATAAAGTATTTAAGGTTATTATCTAATCAATTATGTGTTTGCATCATTTTTATCGTATATATATGAATTAATACCCATGGACTGAAAATTCACAAAAACGTGGTAAAACGGCAAAATATTGCCTAATTCGATGATATTTTGTTTAAATCAAATAAAGGAAAAGGGGATGATAAACGTCAAAATATTGCTAAATTCGATGATTTTTCGTACGAAACAAAATGCAAGGAAACTTGCTTAAAATGCAATATTATGCGAAATTTTGAGATTTGAAGGCCAAATCACATATCGTGATACTACATGAAATAGTATCGAAATATTGGTAAAAATGAATATATTTACGTAATATCAAACTACATGAAAATCGTGAAAAAAGTCACTATTTAACCATATTTGAGGATTATAACTTAGAATCATAGAGCGAGGTTTCGTATTATTTAGATCCAAGAAAAGACATATGACAATGTTGTTTCCAATACAAATGATAAAAATCAATGTGTTTTCATTAGAATTAACTAAAATGTTCCTGATTTTCCGTTTATATTACTGATGGAAGATGTACACGTAAAACCGCTCTATTCCGGCTGAAACGTCGATATATGCAATAAAAACAGAACTTCTCCCCTTTTCAATATCTTACTCAGTATATTAACGAGAAACAAATAGATGATTGAAAATGAAGTATTTAAGGTTATTATCTAATCAATTATGTGTTAGCATCATTTTTATCGTATATATATGAATTAATACCCATGGACGGAAAATTCACAAAAACGTGGAAAACGGCAAAATATTTCCTACGTCGATGATATTTTGTTTAAATCACATGAAGGAAAAGGAGATGATAAACGTTAAAATATTGCTAATATCGTTGATTTTTCGTACGAAACAAAATGCAAGAAAACTTGCTTAAAATGCAATATTATGCGAAATTCTGAGATTTGAAGGCCAAATCACATATCGTGATACTACATGAAATAGTATCGAAATATTGGTAAAAATAAATATATTTACGTAATATCAAACTACATGAAAAACGTGAAAAAAGTCACTATATAACCATATTTGAGGATTTTAACTTCAAATCATAAAGCGAGGTTTGGTATTATTTAGATCCAAGAAAAGACATATGACAATGTTGTTTCCAATGCAAATGATAAAAAACAATGTGTTTTCATTAGAAATAACTAAAATGTTCTTGATTTTTCGTTTATATTAACGAGGGAAGATGTACACGTAAAACCGCTCTAATCCGGCTGAAACGTCGATATATGCAATAAAAACCGAACTTCTCCCCTTTTCAATATCTTACTCAGTATTTTAACGAGAAACAAATAGATGATTGGAAATGAAGTATTTAAGGTTATTATCTAATCAATTATGTGTTTGCATCATTTTTATCGTATATATATGAATCATATGTCTTTTCTACCCATGGACTGAAAATTCACAAAAACGTGGAAAACGGCAAAATATTGCCTAATTCGATGATATTTTGTTTAAAGTCACATGAAGGAAAAGGGAGATGATAAACGTCAAAATATTGCTAAATTCGATGATTTTTCTTACGAAACTAAAATGCAAGAAAACTTGCATAAAATGCAATATTATGCGAAATTCTGAGATTTCAAGGCCAAATCACATATCGTGATACTACATGAAATAGTATCGAAATATTGGTAAAAATGATATATTTACGTAATATCAAACTACATGAAAATCGTGAAAAAAGTCACTATTTAACTATATTTGAGGATTATAACTTAGAATCATAGAGCGAGGTTTCGTATTATTTAGATCCAAGAAAAAGACATGACAATGTTGTTTCCAATACAAATGATAAAAATCAATGTGTTTTCATTAGAATTAACTAAAATGTTCCTGATTTTCCGTTTATATTACTGATAGGAAGATGTACACGTAAAACCGCTCTATTCCGGCTGAAACGTCGATATATGCAATAAAAACAGAACTTCTCCCCTTTTCAATATCCTACTCAGTATTTTAACGAGAAACAAATAGTTGATTGCAAATGAAGTATTTAAGGTTATTATCTAATCAATTATGTGTTTGCATCATTTTTATCGTATATATAATGAATTAATACCCATAGACTGAAAATTCACAAAAACGTGGAAAAACGGCAAAATATTGCCTAATTCGATGATATTTTGTTTAAATCAAATAAAGGAAAAGGGGATGATAAACGTCAAAATATTGCTAAATTCTATGATTTTTCATACGAAACAAAATGCAAGGAAACTTGCTTAAAATGCAATATTATGCGAAATTCTGAGATTTGAAGGCCAAATCACATATCGTGATACTACATGAAATAGTATCGAAATATTGATAAAAATGAATATATTTGCGTAATATCAACCAACATGATTAACGTGAAAAAGTCACTATTTTACCATATTTGAGGATTTTACCTACAAATCATAGAGCGAGGTTTCGTATTATTTGGATCCAAGAAAAGACATATGACAATGTTGTTTCCTATACAAATTATAAAAATCAAAGTGTTTTCATTAGAATTAACTAAAATGTTCCTGGTTTTCCGTTTATATTACCGATGGAAGATGTACACGAAAATCGCTCTATTCCGGCTGAAACGTCGATATATGCAATAAAAACAGAACTTCTCCCCTTTTCAATATCTTACTCAGTATTTTAACGAGAAACAAATAGTGGATTGAAAATAAAGTATTTAAGGTTATTATCTAATCAATTATGTGTTTGCATCATTTTTATCGTATATATATGAATTAATACCCATGGACTGAAAATTCACAAAAACGTGGTAAAACGGCAAAATATTGCCTAATTCGATGATATTTTGTTTAAATCAAATAAAGGAAAAGGGGATGATAAACGTCAAAATATTGCTAAATTCGATGATTTTTCGTACGAAACAAAATGCAAGGAAACTTGCTTAAAATGCAATATTATGCGAAATTTTGAGATTTGAAGGCCAAATCACATATCGTGATACTACATGAAATAGTATCGAAATATTGGTAAAAATGAATATATTTACGTAATATCAAACTACTTGAAAATCGTGAAAAAGTCACTATTTACCCATATTTAAGGATTATAACATAGAATCATAGAGCGAGGTTTCGTATTATTTAGATCCAAGAAAAGACATATGACAATGTTGTTTCCAATACAAATGATGAAAATCAATGTGTTTTCATTAGAATTAACTAAAATGTTCCTGATTTTCCGTTTATATTACTGATGGAAGATGTACACGTAAAACCGCTCTATTCCGGCTGAAACGTCGATATATGCAATAAAAACAGAACTTCTCCCCTTTTCAATATCTTACTCAGTATATTAACGAGAAACAAATAGATGATTGAAAATGAAGTATTTAAGGTTATTATCTAATCAATTATGTGTTTGCATCATTTTTATCGTATATATATGAATTAATACCCATGGACGGAAAATTCACAAAAACGTGGAAAACGGCAAAATATTTCCTAATTCGATGATATTTTGTTTAAATCACATGAAGGAAAAGGAGATGATAAACGTTAAAATATTGCTAATATCGTTGATTTTTCGTACGAAACAAAATGCAAGAAAACTTGCTTAAAATGCAATATTATGCGAAATTCTGAGATTTGAAGGCCAAATCACATATCGTGATACTACATGAAATAGTATCGAAATATTGGTAAAAATAAATATATTTACGTAATATCAAACTACATGAAAACGTGAAAAAGTCACTATATAACCATATTTGAGGATTTTAACTTCAAATCATAAAGCGAGGTTTGGTATTATTTAGATCCAAGAAAAGACATATGACAATGTTGTTTCCAATGCAAATGATAAAAAACAATGTGTTTTCATTAGAAATAACTAAAATGTTCTTGATTTTTCGTTTATATTAACGAGGGAAGATGTACACGTAAAACCGCTCTAATCCGGCTGAAACGTCGATATATGCAATAAAAACCGAACTTCTCCCCTTTTCAATATCTTACTCAGTATTTTAACGAGAAACAAATAGATGATTGCAAATGAAGTATTTAAGGTTATTATCTAATCAATTATGTGTTTGCATCATTTTTATCGTATATATAATGAATTAATACCCATAGACTGAAAATTCACAAAAACGTGGAAAAACGGCAAAATATTGCCTAATTCGATGATATTTTGTTTAAATCAAATAAAGGAAAAGGGGATGATAAACGTCAAAATATTGCTAAATTCTATGATTTTTCATACGAAACAAAATGCAAGGAAACTTGCTTAAAATGCAATATTATGCGAAATTCTGAGATTTGAAGGCCAAATCACATATCGTGATACTACATGAAATAGTATCGAAATATTGATAAAAATGAATATATTTGCGTAATATCAACCAACATGATTAACGTGAAAAAGTCACTATTTTACCATATTTGAAGATTTTACCTACAAATCATAGAGCGAGGTTTCGTATTATTTGGATCCAAGAAAAGACATATGACAATGTTGTTTCCTATACAAATTATAAAAATCAAAGTGTTTTCATTAGAATTAACTAAAATGTTCCTGGTTTTCCGTTTATATTACCGATGGAAGATGTACACGAAAATCGCTCTATTCCGGCTGAAACGTCGATATATGCAATAAAAACAGAACTTCTCCCCTTTTCAATATCTTACTCAGTATTTTAACGAGAAACAAATAGTGGATTGAAAATAAAGAATTTAAGGTTATTATCTAATCAATTATGTGTTTGCATCATTTTTATCGTATATATATGAATTAATACCCATGGACTGAAAATTCACAAAAACGTGGTAAAACGGCAAAATATTGCCTAATTCGATGATATTTTGTTTAAATCAAATAAAGGAAAAGGGGATGATAAACGTCAAAATATTGCTAAATTCGATGATTTTTCGTACGAAACAAAATGCAAGGAAACTTGCTTAAAATGCAATATTATGCGAAATTTTGAGATTTGAAGGCCAAATCACATATCGTGATACTACATGAAATAGTATCGAAATATTGGTAAAAATGAATATATTTACGTAATATCAAACTACATGAAAATCGTGAAAAAAGTCACTATTTCCCCATATTTAAGGATTATAACTTAGAATCATAGAGCGAGGTTTCGTATTATTTAGATCCAAGAAAAGACATATGACAATGTTGTTTCCAATACAAATGATAAAAATCAATGTGTTTTCATTAGAATTAACTAAAATGTTCCTGATTTTCCGTTTATATTACTGATGGAAGATGTACACGTAAAACCGCTCTATTCCGGCTGAAACGTCGATATATGCAATAAAAACAGAACTTCTCCCCTTTTCAATATCTTACTCAGTATATTAACGAGAAACAAATAGATGATTGAAAATGAAGTATTTAAGGTTATTATCTAATCAATTATGTGTTTGCATCATTTTTATCGTATATATATGAATTAATACCCATGGACGGAAAATTCACAAAAACGTGGAAAACGGCAAAATATTTCCTAATTCGATGATATTTTGTTTAAATCACATGAAGGAAAAGGAGATGATAAACGTTAAAATATTGCTAATATCGTTGATTTTTCGTACGAAACAAAATGCAAGAAAACTTGCTTAAAATGCAATATTATGCGAAATTCTGAGATTTGAAGGCCAAATCACATATCGTGATACTACATGAAATAGTATCGAAATATTGGTAAAAATAAATATATTTACGTAATATCAAACTACATGAAAAACGTGAAAAAAGTCACTATATAACCATATTTGAGGATTTTAACTTCAAATCATAAAGCGAGGTTTGGTATTATTTAGATCCAAGAAAAGACATATGACAATGTTGTTTCCAATGCAAATGATAAAAAACAATGTGTTTTCATTAGAAATAACTAAAATGTTCTTGATTTTTCGTTTATATTAACGAGGGAAGATGTACACGTAAAACCGCTCTAATCCGGCTGAAACGTCGATATATGCAATAAAAACCGAACTTCTCCCCTTTTCAATATCTTACTCAGTATTTTAACGAGAAACAAATAGATGATTGGAAATGAAGTATTTAAGGTTATTATCTAATCAATTATGTGTTTGCATCATTTTTATCGTATATATATGAATCTTATGTCTTTTCTACCCATGGACTGAAAATTCACAAAAACGTGGAAAACGGCAAAATATTGCCTAATTCGATGATATTTTGTTTAAGTCACATGAAGGAAAAGGGGATGATAAACGTCAAAATATTGCTAAATTCGATGATTTTTCTTACGAAACTAAATGCAAGAAAACTTGCATAAAATGCAATATTATGCGAAATTCTGAGATTTCAAGGCCAAATCACATATCGTGATACTACTTGAAATAGTATCGAAATATTGGTAAAATGATATATTTACGTAATATCAAACTACATGAAAATCGTGAAAAAAGTCACTATTTAACTATATTTGAGGATTATAACTTAGAATCATAGAGCGAGGTTTCGTATTATTTAGATCCAAGAAAAAACATGACAATGTTGTTTCCAATACAAATGATAAAAATCAATGTGTTTTCATTAGAATGAACTAAAATGTTCCTGATTTTCCGTTTATATTACTGATGGAAGATGTACACGTAAAACCGCTCTATTCCGGCTGAAACGTCGATATATGCAATAAAAACAGAACTTCTCCCCTTTTCAATATCTTACTCAGTATATTAACGAGAAACAAATAGATGATTGAAAATGAAGTATTTAAGGTTATTATCTAATCAATTATGTGTTTGCATCATTTTTATCGTATATATATGAATTAATACCCATGGACGGAAAATTCACAAAAACGTGGAAAACGGCAAAATATTTCCTAATTCGATGATATTTTGTTTAAATCACATGAAGGAAAAGGAGATGATAAACGTTAAAATATTGCTAATATCGTTGATTTTTCGTACGAAACAAAATGCAAGAAAACTTGCTTAAAATGCAATATTATGCGAAATTCTGAGATTTGAAGGCCAAATCACATATCGTGATACTACATGAAATAGTATCGAAATATTGGTAAAAATAAATATATTTACGTAATATCAAACTACATGAAAAACGTGAAAAAAGTCACTATATAACCATATTTGAGGATTTTAACTTCAAATCATAAAGCGAGGTTTGGTATTATTTAGATCCAAGAAAAGACATATGACAATGTTGTTTCCAATGCAAATGATAAAAAACAATGTGTTTTCATTAGAAATAACTAAAATGTTCTTGATTTTTCGTTTATATTAACGAGGGAAGATGTACACGTAAAACCGCTCTAATCCGGCTGAAACGTCGATATATGCAATAAAAACCGAACTTCTCCCCTTTTCAATATCTTACTCAGTATTTTAACGAGAAACAAATAGATGATTGGAAATGAAGTATTTAAGGTTATTATCTAATCAATTATGTGTTTGCATCATTTTTATCGTATATATATGAATCTTATGTCTTTTCTACCCATGGACTGAAAATTCACAAAAACGTGGAAAACGGCAAAATATTGCCTAATTCGATGATATTTTGTTTAAGTCACATGAAGGAAAAGGGGATGATAAACGTCAAAATATTGCTAAATTCGATGATTTTTCTTACGAAACTAAATGCAAGAAAACTTGCATAAAATGCAATATTATGCGAAATTCTGAGATTTCAAGGCCAAATCACATATCGTGATACTACTTGAAATAGTATCGAAATATTGGTAAAATGATATATTTACGTAATATCAAACTACATGAAAATCGTGAAAAAAGTCACTATTTAACTATATTTGAGGATTATAACTTAGAATCATAGAGCGAGGTTTCGTATTATTTAGATCCAAGAAAAAACATGACAATGTTGTTTCCAATACAAATGATAAAAATCAATGTGTTTTCATTAGAATGAACTAAAATGTTCCTGATTTTCCGTTTATATTACTGATGGAAGTTGTACACGTAAAACCGCTCTATTCCGGCTGAAACGTCGATATATGCAATAAAAACAGAACTTCTCCCCTTTTCAATATCTTACTCAGTATATTAACGAGAAACAAATAGATGATTGAAAATGAAGTATTTAAGGTTATTATCTAATCAATTATGTGTTTGCATCATTTTTATCGTATATATATGAATTAATACCCATGGACGGAAAATTCACAAAAACGTGGAAAACGGCAAAATATTTCCTAATTCGATGATATTTTGTTTAAATCACATGAAGGAAAAGGAGATGATAAACGTTAAAATATTGCTAATATCGTTGATTTTTCGTACGAAACAAAATGCAAGAAAACTTGCTTAAAATGCAATATTATGCGAAATTCTGAGATTTGAAGGCCAAATCACATATCGTGATACTACATGAAATAGTATCGAAATATTGGTAAAAATAAATATATTTACGTAATATCAAACTACATGAAAAACGTGAAAAAAGTCACTATATAACCATATTTGAGGATTTTAACTTCAAATCATAAAGCGAGGTTTGGTATTATTTAGATCCAAGAAAAGACATATGACAATGTTGTTTCCAATGCAAATGATAAAAAACAATGTGTTTTCATTAGAAATAACTAAAATGTTCTTGATTTTTCGTTTATATTAACGAGGGAAGATGTACACGTAAAACCGCTCTAATCCGGCTGAAACGTCGATATATGCAATAAAAACCGAACTTCTCCCCTTTTCAATATCTTACTCAGTATTTTAACGAGAAACAAATAGATGATTGGAAATGAAGTATTTAAGGTTATTATCTAATCAATTATGTGTTTGCATCATTTTTATCGTATATATATGAATCATATGTCTTTTCTACCCATGGACTGAAAATTCACAAAAACGTGGAAAACGGCAAAATATTGCCTAATTCGATGATATTTTGTTTAAGTCACATGAAGGAAAAGGGGATGATAAACGTCAAAATATTGCTAAATTCGATGATTTTTCTTACGAAACTAAATGCAAGAAAACTTGCATAAAATGCAATATTATGCGAAATTCTGAGATTTCAAGCCCAAATCACATATCGTGATACTACTTGAAATAGTATCGAAATATTGGTAAAATGATATATTTACGTAATATCAAACTACATGAAAATCGTGAAAAAAGTCACTATTTAACTATATTTGAGGATTATAACTTAGAATCATAGAGCGAGGTTTCGTATTATTTAGATCCAAGAAAAAACATGACAATGTTGTTTCCAATACAAATGATAAAAATCAATGTGTTTTCATTAGAATGAACTAAAATGTTCCTGATTTTCCGTTTATATTACTGATGGAAGATGTACATGTAAAACCGCTCTGTTCCGGCTGAAACGTCGATATATGCAATAAAAACAGAACTTCTCCCCTTTTCAATATCCTACTCAGTATTTTAACGAGAAACAAATAGTTGATTGCAAATGAAGTATTTAAGGTTATTATCTAATCAATTATGTGTTTGCATCATTTTTATCGTATATATAATGAATTAATACCCATAGACTGAAAATTCACAAAAACGTGGAAAAACGGCAAAATATTGCCTAATTCGATGATATTTTGTTTAAATCAAATAAAGGAAAAGGGGATGATAAACGTCAAAATATTGCTAAATTCTATGATTTTTCATACGAAACAAAATGCAAGGAAACTTGCTTAAAATGCAATATTATGCGAAATTCTGAGATTTGAAGGCCAAATCACATATCGTGATACTATATGAAATAGTATCGAAATATTAATAAAAATGAATATATTTGCGTAATATCAACCAACATGATTAACGTGAAAAAGTCACTATTTTACCATATTTGAGGATTTTACCTACAAATCATAGAGCGAGGTTTCGTATTATTTGGATCCAAGAAAAGACATATGACAATGTTGTTTCCTATACAAATTATAAAAATCAAAGTGTTTTCATTAGAATTAACTAAAATGTTCCTGGTTTTCCGTTTATATTACCGATGGAAGATGTACACGAAAATCGCTCTATTCCGGCTGAAACGTCGATATATGCAATAAAAACAGAACTTCTCCCCTTTTCAATATCTTACTCAGTATTTTAACGAGAAACAAATAGTGGATTGAAAATAAAGAATTTAAGGTTATTATCTAATCAATTATGTGTTTGCATCATTTTTATCGTATATATATGAATTAATACCCATGGACTGAAAATTCACAAAAACGTGGTAAAACGGCAAAATATTGCCTAATTCGATGATATTTTGTTTAAATCAAATAAAGGAAAAGGGGATGATAAACGTCAAAATATTGCTAAATTCGATGATTTTTCGTACGAAACAAAATGCAAGGAAACTTGCTTAAAATGCAATATTATGCGAAATTTTGAGATTTGAAGGCCAAATCACATATCGTGATACTACATGAAATAGTATCGAAATATTGGTAAAAATGAATATATTTACGTAATATCAAACTACATGAAAATCGTGAAAAAAGTCACTATTTCCCCATATTTAAGGATAATAACTTAGAATCATAGAGCGAGGTTTCGTATTATTTAGATCCAAGAAAAGACATATGACAATGTTGTTTCCAATACAAATGATGAAAATCAATGTGTTTTCATTAGAATTAACTAAAATGTTCCTGATTTTCCGTTTATATTACTGATGGAAGATGTACACGTTAAACCGCTCTATTCCGGCTGAAACGTCGATATATGCAATAAAAACAGAACTTCTCCCCTTTTCAATATCTTACTCAGTATATTAACGAGAAACAAATAGATGATTGAAAATGAAGTATTTAAGGTTATTATCTAATCAATTATGTGTTTGCATCATTTTTATCGTATATATATGAATTAATACCCATGGACGGAAAATTCACAAAAACGTGGAAAACGGCAAAATATTTCCTAATTCGATGATATTTTGTTTAAATCACATGAAGGAAAAGGAGATGATAAACGTTAAAATATTGCTAATATCGTTGATTTTTCGTACGAAACAAAATGCAAGAAAACTTGCTTAAAATGCAATATTATGCGAAATTCTGAGATTTGAAGGCCAAATCACATATCGTGATACTACATGAAATAGTATCGAAATATTGGTAAAAATAAATATATTTACGTAATATCAAACTACATGAAAAACGTGAAAAAAGTCACTATATAACCATATTTGAGGATTTTAACTTCAAATCATAAAGCGAGGTTTGGTATTATTTAGATCCAAGAAAAGACATATGACAATGTTGTTTCCAATGCAAATGATAAAAAACAATGTGTTTTCATTAGAAATAACTAAAATGTTCTTGATTTTTCGTTTATATTAACGAGGGAAGATGTACACGTAAAACCGCTCTAATCCGGCTGAAACGTCGATATATGCAATAAAAACCGAACTTCTCCCCTTTTCAATATCTTACTCAGTATTTTAACGAGAAACAAATAGATGATTGGAAATGAAGTATTTAAGGTTATTATCTAATCAATTCTGTGTTTGCATCATTTTTATCGTATATATATGAATCATATGTCTTTTCTACCCATGGACTGAAAATTCACAAAAACGTGGAAAACGGCAAAATATTGCCTAATTCGATGATATTTTGTTTAAATCACATGAAGGAAAAGGGGATGATAAACGTCAAAATATTGCTAAATTCGATGATTTTTCTTACGAAACAAAATGCAAGAAAACTTGCATAAAATGCAATATTATGCGAAATTCTGAGATTTCAAGGCCAAATCACATATCGTGATACTACATGAAATAGTATCGAAATATTGGTAAAAATGATATATTTACGTAATATCAAACTACATGAAAATCGTGAAAAAAGTCACTATTTAACTATATTTGAGGATTATAACTTAGAATCATTGAGCGAGGTTTCGTATTATTTAGATCCAAGAAAAGACATGACAATGTTGTTTCCAATACAAATGATAAAAATCAATGTGTTTTCATTAGAATTAACTAAAATGTTCCTGATTTTCCGTTTATATTACTGATGGAAGATGTACACGTAAAACCGCTCTATTCCGGCTGAAACGTCGATATATGCAATAAAAACAGAACTTCTCCCCTTTTCAATATCCTACTCAGTATTTTAACGAGAAACAAATAGTTGATTGCAAATGAAGTATTTAAGGTTATTATCTAATCAATTATGTGTTTGCATCATTTTTATCGTATATATAATGAATTAATACCCATAGACTGAAAATTCACAAAAACGTGGAAAAACGGCAAAATATTGCCTAATTCGATGATATTTTGTTTAAATCAATTAAAGGAAAAGGGGATGATAAACGTCAAAATATTGCTAAATTCGATGATTTTTCATACGAAACAAAATGCAAGGAAACTTGCTTAAAATGCAATATTATGCGAAATTCTGAGATTTGAAGGCCAAATCACATATCGTGATACTACATGAAATAGTATCGAAATATTGATAAAAATGAATATATTTGCGTAATATCAACCTACATGATTAACGTGAAAAAGTCACTATTTTACCATATTTGAGGATTTTACCTACAAATCATAGAGCGAGGTTTCGTATTATTTGGATCCAAGAAAAGACATATGACAATGTTGTTTCCTATACAAATTATAAAAATCAAAGTGTTTTCATTAGAATTAACTAAAATGTTCCTGGTTTTCCGTTTATATTACCGATGGAAGATGTACACGAAAATCGCTCTATTCCGGCTGAAACGTCGATATATGCAATAAAAACAGAACTTCTCCCCTTTTCAATATCTTACTCAGTATTTTAACGAGAAACAAATAGTTGATTGAAAATAAAGTATTTAAGGTTATTATCTAATCAATTATGTGTTTGCATCATTTTTATCGTATATATATGAATTAATACCCATGGACTGAAAATTCACAAAAACGTGGTAAAACGGCAAAATATTGCCTAATTCGATGATATTTTGTTTAAATCAAATAAAGGAAAAGGGGATGATAAACGTCAAAATATTGCTAAATTCGATGATTTTTCGTACGAAACAAAATGCAAGGAAACTTGCTTAAAATGCAATATTATGCGAAATTTTGAGATTTGAAGGCCAAATCACATATCGTGATACTACATGAAATAGTATCGAAATATTGGTAAAAATGAATATATTTACGTAATATCAAACTACATGAAAATCGTGAAAAAAGTCACTATTTAACCATATTTGAGGATTATAACTTAGAATCATAGAGCGAGGTTTCGTATTATTTAGATCCAAGAAAAGACATATGACAATGTTGTTTCCAATACAAATGATAAAAATCAATGTGTTTTCATTAGAATTAACTAAAATGTTCCTGATTTTCCGTTTATATTACTGATGGAAGATGTACACGTAAAACCGCTCTATTCCGGCTGAAACGTCGATATATGCAATAAAAACAGAACTTCTCCCCTTTTCAATATCTTACTCAGTATATTAACGAGAAACAAATAGATGATTGAAAATGAAGTATTTAAGGTTATTATCTAATCAATTATGTGTTAGCATCATTTTTATCGTATATATATGAATTAATACCCATGGACGGAAAATTCACAAAAACGTGGAAAACGGCAAAATATTTCCTACGTCGATGATATTTTGTTTAAATCACATGAAGGAAAAGGAGATGATAAACGTTAAAATATTGCTAATATCGTTGATTTTTCGTACGAAACAAAATGCAAGAAAACTTGCTTAAAATGCAATATTATGCGAAATTCTGAGATTTGAAGGCCAAATCACATATCGTGATACTACATGAAATAGTATCGAAATATTGGTAAAAATAAATATATTTACGTAATATCAAACTACATGAAAAACGTGAAAAAAGTCACTATATAACCATATTTGAGGATTTTAACTTCAAATCATAAAGCGAGGTTTGGTATTATTTAGATCCAAGAAAAGACATATGACAATGTTGTTTCCAATGCAAATGATAAAAAACAATGTGTTTTCATTAGAAATAACTAAAATGTTCTTGATTTTTCGTTTATATTAACGAGGGAAGATGTACACGTAAAACCGCTCTAATCCGGCTGAAACGTCGATATATGCAATAAAAACCGAACTTCTCCCCTTTTCAATATCTTACTCAGTATTTTAACGAGAAACAAATAGATGATTGGAAATGAAGTATTTAAGGTTATTATCTAATCAATTATGTGTTTGCATCATTTTTATCGTATATATATGAATCATATGTCTTTTCTACCCATGGACTGAAAATTCACAAAAACGTGGAAAACGGCAAAATATTGCCTAATTCGATGATATTTTGTTTAAATCACATGAAGGAAAAGGAGATGATAAACGTCAAAATATTGCTAAATTCGATGATTTTTCTTACGAAACAAAATGCAAGAAAACTTGCATAAAATGCAATATTATGCGAAATTCTGAGATTTCAAGGCCAAATCACATATCGTGATACTACATGAAATAGTATCGAAATATTGGTAAAAATGATATATTTACGTAATATCAAACTACATGAAAATCGTGAAAAAAGTCACTATTTAACTATATTTGAGGATTATAACTTAGAATCATTGAGCGAGGTTTCGTATTATTTAGATCCAAGAAAAGACATGACAATGTTGTTTCCAATACAAATGATAAAAATCAATGTGTTTTCATTAGAATTAACTAAAATGTTCCTGATTTTCCGTTTATATTACTGATAGAAGATGTACACGTAAAACCGCTCTATTCCGGCTGAAACGTCGATATATGCAATAAAAACAGAACTTCTCCCCTTTTCAATATCCTACTCAGTATTTTAACGAGAAACAAATAGTTGATTGCAAATGAAGTATTTAAGGTTATTATCTAATCAATTATGTGTTTGCATCATTTTTATCGTATATATAATGAATTAATACCCATAGACTGAAAATTCACAAAAACGTGGAAAAACGGCAAAATATTGCCTAATTCGATGATATTTTGTTTAAATCAAATAAAGGAAAAGGGGATGATAAACGTCAAAATATTGCTAAATTCTATGATTTTTCATACGAAACAAAATGCAAGGAAACTTGCTTAAAATGCAATATTATGCGAAATTCTGAGATTTGAAGGCCAAATCACATATCGTGATACTACATGAAATAGTATCGAAATATTGATAAAAATGAATATATTTGCGTAATATCAACCTACATGATTAACGTGAAAAAGTCACTATTTTACCATATTTGAGGATTTTACCTACAAATCATAGAGCGAGGTTTCGTATTATTTGGATCCAAGAAAAGACATATGACAATGTTGTTTCCTATACAAATTATAAAAATCAAAGTGTTTTCATTAGAATTAACTAAAATGTTCCTGGTTTTCCGTTTATATTACCGATGGAAGATGTACACGAAAATCGCTCTATTCCGGCTGAAACGTCGATATATGCAATAAAAACAGAACTTCTCCCCTTTTCAATATCTTACTCAGTATTTTATCGAGAAACAAATAGTTGATTGAAAATAAAGTATTTAAGGTTATTATCTAATCAATTATGTGTTTGCATCATTTTAATCGTATATATATGAATTAA
Organism: Procambarus clarkii; assembly: GCF_040958095.1. NCBI lineage: Eukaryota > Metazoa > Arthropoda > Malacostraca > Decapoda > Cambaridae > Procambarus > Procambarus clarkii. The sequence continues at coordinate 999,325 of NC_091175.1, read as the reverse complement.
TACCCATGGACTGAAAATTCACAAAAACGTGGTAAAACGGCAAAATATTGCCTAATTCGATGATATTTTGTTTAAATCAAATAAAGGAAAAGGGGATGATAAACGTCAAAATATTGCTAAATTCGATGATTTTTCGTACGAAACAAAATGCAAGGAAACTTGCTTAAAATGCAATATTATGCGAAATTTTGAGATTTGAAGGCCAAATCACATATCGTGATACTACATGAAATAGTATCGAAATATTGGTAAAAATGAATATATTTACGTAATATCAAACTACATGAAAATCGTGAAAAAAAGTCACTATTTAACCATATTTGAGGATTATAACTTAGAATCATAGAGCGAGGTTTCGTATTATTTAGATCCAAGAAAAGACATATGACAATGTTGTTTCCAATACAAATGATAAAAATCAATGTGTTTTCATTAGAATTAACTAAAATGTTCCTGATTTTCCGTTTATATTACTGATGGAAGATGTACACGTAAAACCGCTCTATTCCGGCTGAAACGTCGATATATGCAATAAAAACAGAACTTCTCCCCTTTTCAATATCTTACTCAGTATATTAACGAGAAACAAATAGATGATTGAAAATGAAGTATTTAAGGTTATTATCTAATCAATTATGTGTTTGCATCATTTTTATCGTATATATATGAATCATGTCTTTTCTACCCTTGATCTGAAAATTCACAAAAACGTGGAAAACGGCAAAATATTGCCTAATTCGATGATATTTTGTTTAAATAACATGAAGGAAAAGGGGATGATAAACGTCAAAATATTGCTAAATTCGATGATTTTTCGTACGAAACAAAATGCAAGAAAACTTGCATAAAATGCAATATTATGCGAAATTCTGAGATTTCAAGGCCAAATCACATATCGTGATACTACATGAAATAGTATCGAAATATTGGTAAAAATGAATATATTTACGTAATATCAAACTACATGAAAATCGTGAAAAAAGTCACTATTTAACTATATTTGAGGATTATAGCTTAGAATCATAGAGCGAGGTTTCGTATTATTTAGATCCAAGAAAAGACATATGACAATGTTGTTTCCAATACAAATGATAAAAATCAATGTGTTTTCATTAGAATTAACTAAAATGTTCCTGATTTTCCGTTTATATTACTGATGGAAGATGTACACGTAAAACCGCTCTATTCCGGCTGAAACGTCGATATATGCAATAAAAACAGAACTTCTCCCCTTTTCAATATCTTACTCAGTATATTAACGAGAAACAAATAGATGATTGAAAATGAAGTATTTAAGGTTATTATCTAATCAATTATGTGTTTGGATCATTTTTATCGTATATATATGAATTAATACCCATGGACGGAAAATTCACAAAAACGTGGAAAACGGCAAAATATTGCCTAATTCGATGATATTTTGTTTAAATCACATGAAGGAAAAGGAGATGATAAACGTTAAAATATTGCTAATTTCGATGATTTTTCGTTCGAAACAAAATGCAAGAAAACTTGCTTAAAATGCAATATTATGCGAAATTCTGTGATTTGAAGGCCAAATCACATATCGTGATACTACATGAAATAGTATCGAAATATTGGTAAAAATGAATATATTTACGTAATATCAAACTACATGAAAATCGTGAAAAAAGTCACTATTTCCCCATATTTAAGGATTATAACTTAGAATCATAGAGCGAGGTTTCGTATTATTTAGATCCAAGAAAAGACATATGACAATGTTGTTTAAAATACAAATGATAAAAATCAATGTGTTTTCATTAGAATTAACTAAAATGTTCCTGATTTTCCGTTTATATTACTGATGGAAGATGTACACGTAAAACCGCTCTATTCCGGCTGAAACGTCGATATATGCAATAAAAACAGAACTTCTCCCCTTTTCAATATCTTACTCAGTATTTTAACGAGAAACAAATAGATGATTGGAAATGAAGTATTTAAGGTTATTATCTAATCAATTATGTGTTTGAATCATTTTTATCGTATATATATGAATCATATGTCTTTTCTACCCGTGGACTGAAAATTCACAAAAACGTGGAAAACGGCAAAATACTGCCTAATTCGATGATATTTTGTTTAAATCACATGAAGGAAAAGGGGATGATAAACGTCAAAATATTGCTAAATTCGATGATTTTTCTTACGAAACAAAATGCAAGAAAACTTGCATAAAATGCAATATTATGCGAAATTCTGAGATTTCAAGGCCAAATCACATATCGTGATACTACATGAAATAGTATCGAATTATTGATAAAAATGAATATATTTGCGTAATATCAACCAACATGATTAACGTGAAAAAGTCACTATTTTACCATATTTGAGGATTTTACCTACAAATCATAGAGCGAGGTTTCGTATTATTTGGATCCAAGAAAAGACATGACAATGTTGTTTCCTATACAAATTATAAAAATCAAAGTGTTTTCATTAGAATTAACTAAAATGTTCCTGGTTTTCCGTTTATATTACCGATGGAAGATGTACACGAAAATCGCTCTATTCCGGCTGAAACGTCGATATATGCAATAAAAACAGAACTTCTCCCCTTTTCAATATCTTACTCAGTATTTTAACGAGAAACAAATAGTGGATTGAAAATAAGGTATTTAAGGTTATTATCTAATCAATTATGTGTTTGCATCATTTTTATCGTATATATATGAATTAATACCCATGGACGGAAAATTCACAAAAACGTGGAAAACGGCAAAATATTGCCTAATTCGATGATATTTTGTTTAAATCACATGAAGGAAAAGGGGATGATAAACGTCAAAATATTGCTAAATTCGATGATTTTTCTTACGAAACAAAATGCAAGAAAACTTGCATAAAATGCAATATTATGCGAAATTCTGAGATTTCAAGGCCAAATCACATATCGTGATACTACTTGAAATAGTATCGAAATATTGGTAAAAATGATATATTTACGTAATATCAAACTACATGAAAATCGTGAAAAAAGTCACTATTTAACTATATTTGAGGATTATAACTTAGAATCATAGATCGAGGTTTCGTATTATTTAGATCCAAGAAAAAACATGACAATGTTGTTTCCAATACAAATGATAAAAATCAATGTGTTTTCATTAGAATGAACTAAAATGTTCCTGATTTTCCGTTTATATTACTGATGGAAGATGTACACGTAAAACCGCTCTATTCCGGCTGAAACGTCGATATATGCAATAAAAACAGAACTTCTCCCCTTTTCAATATCCTACTCAGTATTTTAACGAGAAACAAATAGTTGATTGCAAATGAAGTATTTAAGGTTATTATCTAATCAATTAAGTGTTTGCATCATTTTTATCGTATATATAATGAGTTAATACCCATAGACTGAAAATTCACAAAAACGTGGAAAAACGGCAAAATATTGCCTAATTCGATGATATTTTGTTTAAATCAAATAAAGGAAAAGGGGATGATAAACGTCAAAATATTGCTAAATTCGATGATTTTTCATACGAAACAAAATGCAAGGAAACTTGCTTAAAATGCAATATTATGCGAAATTCTGAGATTTGAAGGCCAAATCACATATCGTGATACTACATGAAATAGTATCGAAATATTGATAAAAATGAATATATTTGCGTAATATCAACCAACATGATTAACGTGAAAAAGTCACTATTTTACCATATTTGAGGATTTTACCTACAAATCATAGAGCGAGGTTTCGTATTATTTGGATCCAAGAAAAGACATATGACAATGTTGTTTCCTATACAAATTATAAAAATCAAAGTGTTTTCATTAGAATTAACTAAAATGTTCCTGGTTTTCCGTTTATATTACCGATGGAAGATGTACACGAAAATCGCTCTATTCCGGCTGAAACGTCGATATATGCAATAAAAACAGAACTTCTCCCCTTTTCAATATCTTACTCAGTATTTTAACGAGAAACAAATAGTAGATTGAAAATAAAGTATTTAAGGTTATTATCTAATCAATTATGTGTTTGCATCATTTTTATCGTATATATATGAATTAATACCCATGGACTGAAAATTCACAAAAACGTGGTAAAACGGCAAAATATTGCCTAATTCGATGATATTTTGTTTAAATCAAATAAAGGAAAAGGGGATAATAAACGTCAAAATATTGCTAAATTCGATGATTTTTCGTACGAAACAAAATGCAAGGAAACTTGCTTAAAATGCAATATTATGCGAAATTTTGAGATTTGAAGGCCAAATCACACATCGTGATACTACATGAAATAGTATCGAAATATTGGTAAAAATGAATATATTTACGTAATATCAAACTACATGAAAACGTGAAAAAATCACTATATAACCATATTTCAAAGATTTTAACTTCAAATCATAGAGCGAGGTTTCGTATTATTTAGATCCAAGAAAAGACATATGACAATGTTGTTTCCAATACAAATGATAAAAATCAATGTGTTTTCATTAGAATTAACTAAAATGTTCCTGATTTTCCGTTTATATTACTGATGGAAGATGTACACGTAAAACCGCTCTATTCCGGCTGAAACGTCGATATATGCAATAAAAACAGATCTTCTCCCCTTTTTAATATCTTACTCAGTATTTTAACGAGAAACAAATAGATGATTGAAAATGAAGTATTTAAGGTTATTATCTAATCAATTATGTGTTTGCATCACTTTTATCGTATATATATGAATCATATGTCTTTTCTACCCATGGACTGAAAATTCACAAAAACGTGGAAAACGGCAAAATATTGCCTAATTCGATGATATTTTGTTTAAATCACATGAAGGAAAAGGGGATGATAAACGTCAAAATATTGCTAAATTCGATGATTTTTCGTACGAAACAAAATGCAAGAAAACTTGCTTAAAATGCAATATTATGCGAAATTCTCAGATTTCAAGGCCAAATCACATATCGTGATACTACACGAAATAGTATCGAAATAATGGTAAAAAATGAATATATTTACGTAATATCAAACTACATGAAGAACGTGAAAAAAGTCACTATTTAACCATATTTGAGGATTTTAACTTTAAATCATAGAGCGAGGTTTCGTATTATTTGGATCCAAGAAAAGACATATGACAGTGTTGTTTCCAATACAAATGATAAAAATCAAAGTGTTTTCATTAGAATTAACTAAAATGTTCCTGGTTTTCCGTTTATATTACCGATGGAAGATGTACACGAAAATCGCTCTATTCCGGCTGAAACGTCGATATATGCAATAAAAACAGATCTTCTCCCCTTTTTAATATCTTACTCAGTATTTTAACGAGAAACAAATAGTTGATTGAAAATCAAGTATTTAAGGTTATTATCTAATCAAATATGTGTTTGTATCATTGTTATCGTATATATGAATTAATACCCATGGACTGAAAATTCACAAAAACGTGGAAAAACGGCAAAATGTTGCCTAATTCGATGATATTTTGTTTAAATCACATGAAGGAAAAGGGGATGATAAACGTCAAAATATTGCTAAATTCGATGATTTTTCGTACGAAACAAAATGCAAGAAAACTTGCTTAAATGCAATATTACGCGAAATTCTTCGATTTGAAGGGCAAATCACATTACGTGATACTACATGAAATAGTATCGGAATATTGGTAAAAATGAATATATTTGCGTAATATCAAACTACATGATTAACGTGAAAAAGTTACTATTTTACCATATTTGAGGATTTTACCTTCAAATCATAGAGCGAGGTTTCGTATTATTTAGATCCAAGAAAAGACATATGACAATGTTGTTTCCAATATAAATGATAAAAATCAATGTGTTTTCATTAGAATTAACTAAAATGTTCCTGATTTTCTGTTTATATTACCGATAGAAGATGTACACGAAAACCGCTCTATTCCGGCTGAAACGTCGATATATGCAATAAAATCAGAACTTCTCCCCCCTTTCAATATCTTACTCAGTATTTTAACGAGAAAGAAATAGTTGATTGAAAATGAAGTATTTAAGGTTATTATCTAATCAATTATGTGTTTGCATCATTTTTATCGTATATGTATGAATTAAAACCCATGGACTGAAAATTCACAAAAAACGTGGAAAACGGCAAAATATTGCCTAATTCAATGATATTTTGTTTAAATCACATGAAGGAAAAGGGGATGATAAACGTCAAAATATTGCTATATTCGATGATTTTTCGTACGAAACAAAATGCAAGAAAACTTGCTTAAAATGCAATATTATGCGAAATTCTGAGATTTGAAGGCCAAACCACATATCGTGATACTACATGAAATAGTATCGAAATATTGGTAAAAATGAATATATTTTCGTAATATCAAACTACATGAAAAACGTGAAAAAATCACTATATAACCATATTTGAGGATTTTTACTTCAAATCATAGAGCGAGGTTTCGTATTATTTAGATCCAAGAAAAGACATATGACAATGTTGTTTCCAATACAAATGATAAAAAACAATGTGTTTTCATTAGAATTAACTATAATGTTCTTGATTTTCCGTTTATATTAACGATGGAAGATGTACACGTAAAACCGCTCTAATCCGGCTGAAACGTCGATATATGCAATAAAAACCGAACTTCTCCCCTTTTCAATATATTACTCAGTATTTTAACGAGAAACAAATAGATGATTGAAAATGAAGTATTTAAGGTTATTATCTATTCAATTATGTGTTTGCATCATTTTTATCGTATATATATATGAATTAATACCCATGGACGGAAAATTCACAAAAACGTGGAAAACGGCAAAATATTGCCTAATTCGATGATATTTTGTTTAAATCACATGAAGGAAAAGGAGATGATAAATGTTAAAATATTGCTAAATGCGATGATTTTTCGTACGAAGCAAAATGCAAGAAAACTTGCTTAAAATGCAATATTATGCGAAAATCTGAGATTTGAAGGCCAAATCACATATCGTGATACTACATGAAATAGTATCGAAATATTGGTAAAAATGAATATATTTACGTAATATCAAACTACATGAAAAACGTGAAAAAATCACTATATAACCATATTTGAGGATTTTAACTTCAAATCATAGAGCGAGGTTTCGTATTATTTAGTTCCAAGAAAAGACATATGACAATGTTGTTTCCAATACAAATGATAAAAAACAATGTGTTTTCATTAGAATTAACTAAAATGTTCCTGATTTTCCGTTTATATTACTGATAGAAGATGTACACGTAAAACCGCTCTATTCCGGCTGAAACGTCGATATATGCAATAAAAACAGAACTTCTCCCCTTTTCAATATCTTACTCAGTATTTTAACGAGAAACAAATAGATGATTGAAAATGAAGTATTTAAGGTTATTATCTAATCAATTATGTGTTTGCATTATTTTTATCGTATATATAATGAATTAATACCCATGGACTGAAAATTTACAAAAACGTGGAAAACGGCAAAATATTGCCTAATTCGATGAAATTTTGTTTAAATCACATTAAGGAAAAGGGGATGATAAACGTCAAAATATTGCTAAATTCGATGATTTTTCGTACGAAACAAAATGCAAGAAAACTTGCTTAAAATGCAATATTATGCGAAATTCTGAGATTTCAAGGCCAAATCACATATCGTGATACTACATGAAATAGTATCGAAATATTGGTAAAAATGAATATATTTACGTAATATCAAACTACATGAAAAACGTGAAATAAGTCACTATTTAACCATATTTAAGGATTTTAACTTCAAATCATAGAGCGAGGTTTCGTATTATTTGGATCCAAGAAAAGACATATGACAATGTTGTTTAAAATACAAATGATAAAAATCAAAGTGTTTTCATTAGAATTAACTAAAATGTTCCTGATTTTCCGTTTATATTACCGATGGAAGATGTACAAGAAAACCGCTCTATTCCGGCTGAAACGTCGATATATATGCAATAAAATGAGAACTTCTCCCCCTTTCAATATCTTACTCAGTATTTTAACGAGAAAGAAATAGTTGATTAAAAATTAAGTATTTAAGGTTATTATCTAATCAATTATGTGTTTGCATCATTTTTATCGTATATATATGAATTAAAACCCATGGACTGAAAATTCACAAAAACGTGGAAAACGGCAAAATATTGCCTAATTCGAGGATATTTTGTTTAAATCACATGAAGGAAAAGGAGATGATAAACGTCAAAATATTGCTATATTCGATGATTTTTCGTTCGAAACAAAATGCAAGAAAACTTGCTTAAAATGCAATATTATGCGAAATTCTGAGATTTGAAGGCCAAATCACATATCGTGATGCTACATGAAATAGTATCGAAATATTGGTAAAAATGAATATATTTACGTAATATCAAACTACATGAAAATCGTGAAAAAAGTCACTATTTAACCATATTTGAGGATTTTAACTTAGAATCATAGAGCGAGGTTTCGTATTATTTAGATCCAAGAAAAGACATATGACAATGTTGTTTCCAATACAAATGATAAAAATCAATGCGTTTTCATTAGAATTAACTAAAATGTTCCTGATTTTCCGTTTATATTACTGATGGAAGATAAACACGATAAACCGCTCTATTCCAGCTGAAACGTCCATTAAATGCATGCAATAAAAACAGAACTTCTCCCCTTTTCAATATCTTACTCAGTATTTTAACGAGAAACAAATAGATGATTGAAAATGAAGTATTTAAGGTTATTTTCTAATCAATTATGTGTTTGCATCACTTTTATCGTATATATATGAATCATATGTCTTTTCTACCCATGGACTGAAAATTCACAAAAACGTGGAAAACGGCAAAATATTGCCTAATTCGATGATATTTTGTTTAAATCACATGAAGGAAAAGGGGATGATAAACGTCAAAATATTGCTAAATTCGATGATTTTTCGTACGAAACAAAATGCAAGAAAACTTGCTTTAAATGCAATATTATGCGAAATTCTGAGATTTCAAGGCCAAATCACATATCGTGATACTACATGAAATAGTATCGAAATAATGGTAAAAATGAATATATTTACGTAATATCAAACTACATGAAAAACTTGAAAAAAGTCACTATTTAACCATATTTGAGGATTTTAACTTTAAATCATAGAGCGAGGTTTCGTATTATTTGGATCCAAGAAAAGACATATGACAATGTTGTTTCCAATACAAATGATAAAAATCAAAGTGTTTTCATTAGAATTAACTAAAATTTCCCTGGTTTTCCGTTTATATTACCGATGGAAGATGAACACGAAAATCGCTCTATTCCGGCTAAAACGTCGATATATGCAATAAAAACAGATCTTCTCCCCTTTTCAATATCTTACTCAGTATTTTAACGAGAAACAAATAGTTGATTGAAAATGAAGTATTTAAGGTTATTATCTAATCAATTATGTGGTTGTATCATTTTTATCGTATATATTTGAATTAATACCCATGGACTGAAAATTCACAAAAACGTGGAAAAACGGCAAAATATTGCCTAATTCGATGATATTTTGTTTAAATCACATGAAGGAAAAGGGGATGATAAACGTCAAAATATTGCTAAATTCAATGATTTTTCGTACGAAACAAAATGCAAGAAAACTTGCTTAAAATGCAATATTACGCGAAATTCTGAGATTTGAAGGGCAAATCACATATCGTGATAATACATGAAATAGTATCGGAATATTGGTAAAAATGAATATATTTGCGTAATATCAAACTACATGATTAACGTGAAAAATTACTATTTTACCATATTTGAGGATTTTACCTTCAAATCATAGAGCGAGGTTTCGTATTATTTAGATCCAAGAAAAGACATATGACAATGTTGTTTCCAATACAAATGATAAAAATCAATGTGTTTTCATTAGAATTAACTAAAATGTTCCTGATTTTCCGTTTATATTACCGATGGAAGATGTACACGAAAACCGCTCTATTCCGGGTGAAACGTCGATATATGCAATAAAATCAGAACTTCTCCCCCCTTTCAATATCTTACTCAGTATTTTAACGAGAAAGAAACAGTTGATTGAAAATGAAGTATTTAAGGTTATTATCTAATCAATTATGTGTTTGCGTCATTTTTATCGTATATGTATGAATTAAAACCCATGGACTGAAAATTCACAAAAACGTGGAAAACGGCAAAATATTGCCTAATTCGATGATATTTTGTTTAAATCACATAAAGGAAAAGGAGATAATAAACGTTAAAATATTGCCATATTCGATTATTTTTCGTACGAAACAAAATGCAAGAAAACTTGCTTAAAATGCAATATTATGCGAAATTCTGAGATTTGAAGGCCAAATCACATATCGTGATACTACATGAAATAGTATCGAAATATTGGTAAAAATGAATATATTTACGTAATATCAAACTACATGAAAAACGTGAAATAAGTCACTATTTAACCATATTTAAGGATTTTAACTTCAAATCATAGAGCGAGGTTTCGTATTATTTGGATCCAAGAAAAGACATATGACAATGTTGTTTAAAATACAAATGATAAAAATCAAAGTGTTTTCATTAGAATTAACTAAAATGTTCCTGATTTTCCGTTTATATTACCGATGGAAGATGTACAAGAAAACCGCTCTATTCCGGCTGAAACGTCGATATATATGCAATAAAATGAGAACTTCTCCCCCTTTCAATATCTTACTCAGTATTTTAACGAGAAAGAAATAGTTGATTAAAAATTAAGTATTTAAGGTTATTATCTAATCAATTATGTGTTTGCATCATTTTTATCGTATATATATGAATTAAAACCCATGGACTGAAAATTCACAAAAACGTGGAAAACGGCAAAATATTGCCTAATTCGAGGATATTTTGTTTAAATCACATGAAGGAAAAGGAGATGATAAACGTCAAAATATTGCTATATTCGATGATTTTTCGTTCGAAACAAAATGCAAGAAAACTTGCTTAAAATGCAATATTATGCGAAATTCTGAGATTTGAAGGCCAAATCACATATCGTGATGCTACATGAAATAGTATCGAAATATTGGTAAAAATGAATATATTTACGTAATATCAAACTACATGAAAATCGTGAAAAAAGTCACTATTTAACCATATTTGAGGATTTTAACTTAGAATCATAGAGCGAGGTTTCGTATTATTTAGATCCAAGAAAAGACATATGACAATGTTGTTTCCAATACAAATGATAAAAATCAATGCGTTTTCATTAGAATTAACTAAAATGTTCCTGATTTTCCGTTTATATTACTGATGGAAGATAAACACGATAAACCGCTCTATTCCAGCTGAAACGTCCATTAAATGCATGCAATAAAAACAGAACTTCTCCCCTTTTCAATATCTTACTCAGTATTTTAACGAGAAACAAATAGATGATTGAAAATGAAGTATTTAAGGTTATTTTCTAATCAATTATGTGTTTGCATCACTTTTATCGTATATATATGAATCATATGTCTTTTCTACCCATGGACTGAAAATTCACAAAAACGTGGAAAACGGCAAAATATTGCCTAATTCGATGATATTTTGTTTAAATCACATGAAGGAAAAGGGGATGATAAACGTCAAAATATTGCTAAATTCGATGATTTTTCGTACGAAACAAAATGCAAGAAAACTTGCTTAAAATGCAATATTATGCGAAATTCTGAGATTTGAAGGCCAAATCACATATCGTGATACTACATGAAATAGTATCGAAATATTGGTAAAAAATGAATATATTTACGTAATATCAAACTACATGATTAACGTGAAAAAGTTACTATTTTACCATATTTGAGGATTTTACCTTCAAATCATAGAGCGAGGTTTCGTATTATTTAGATCCAAGAAAAGACATATGACAATGTTGTTTCCAATACAAATGATAAAAATCAATGTGTTTTCATTAGAATTAACTAAAATGTTCCTGATTTTCCGTTTATATTACCGATGGAAGATGTACAAGAAAACCGCTCTATTCCGGCTGAAACGTCGATATATGCAATAAAATGAGAACTTCTCCCCCTTTCAATATCTTACTCAGTATTTTAACGAGAAAGAAATAGTTGATTAAAAATTAAGTATTTAAGGTTATTATCTAATCAATTATGTGTTTGCATCATTTTTATCGTATATATATATGAATTACAACCCATGGACTGAAAATTCACAAAAACGTGGAAAACGGCAAAAAATTGCCTAATTCGATGATATTTTGTTTAAATCACATGAAGGAAAAGGAGATGATAAACGTCAAAATATTGCTATATTCGATGATTTTTCGTACGAAACAAAATGCAAGAAAACTTGCTTAAATGCAATATTATGCGAAATTCTGAGATTTGAAGGCCAAATCACATATCGTGATACTACATGAAATAGTATCGAAATATTGGTAAAAATGAATATATTTACGTAATATCAAACTACATGAAAATCGTGAAAAAAGTCACTATTTAACCATATTTGAGGATTTTAACTTAGAATCATAGAGCGAGGTTTCGTATTATTTAGATCCAAGAAAAGACATATGACAATGTTGTTTCCAATACAAATGATAAAAATCAATGCGTTTTCATTAGAATTAACTAAAATGTTCCTGATTTTCTGTTTATATTACTGATGGAAGATAAACACGTAAAACCGCTCTATTCCAGCTGAAACGTACAATAAATGCATGCAATAAAAACAGAACTTCTCCCCTTTTCAATATCTTACTCAGTATTTTAACGAGAAACAAATAGATGATTGAAAATGAAGTATTTAAGGTTATTTTCTAATCAATTATGTGTTTGCATCACTTTTATCGTATATATATGAATCATATGTCTTTTCTACCCATGGACTGAAAATTCACAAAAACGTGGAAAACGGCAAAATATTGCCTAATTCGATGATATTTTGTTTAAAACACATGAAGGAAAAGGGGATGATAAACGTCAAAATATTGCTAAATTCGATGATTTTTCGTACGAAACAAAATGCAAGAAAACTTGCTTAAAATGCAATATTATGCGAAATTCTGAGAATTCAAGGCCAAATCACATATCGTGATACTACATGAAATAGTATCGAAATAATGGTAAAAATGAATATATTTACGTAATATCAAACTACATGAAAAACGTGAAAAAAGTCACTATTTAACCATATTTGAGGATTTTAACTTTAAATCATAGAGCGAGGTTTTGTATTATTTGTATCCAAGAAAAGACATGACAATGTTGTTTCCAATACAAATGATAAAAAACAATGTGTTTTCATTAGAAATAACTAAAATGTTCTTGATTTTCCGTTTATATTAACGAGGGAAGATGTACACGTAACACCGCTCTAATCCGGCTGAAACGTCGATATATGCAATAAAAACCGAACTTCTCCCCTTTTCAATATCTTACTCAGTATTTTACCGAGAAACAAATAGATGATTGAAAATGAAGTATTTAAGGTTATTATCTAATCAATTATGTGTTTGCATCATTTTTATCGTATATATATGAATTAATACCCATGGACTGAAAATTCACAAAAACGTGGAAAACGGCAAAATATTGCCTAATTCGATGATATTTTGTTTAAATCACATGAAGGAAAAGGGGATGATAAACGTCAAAATATTGCTAAATTCGATGATTTTTCGTACGAAACAAAATGCAAGAAAACTTGCTTAAAATGCAATATTATGCGAAATTCTGAGATTTGAAGGCCAAATCACATATCGTGATACTACATGAAATAGTATCGAAATATTGGTAAAAAATGAATATATTTACGTAATATCAAACTACATGATTAACGTGAAAAAGTTACTATTTTACCATATTTGAGGATTTTACCTTCAAATCATAGAGCGAGGTTTCGTATTATTTAGATCCAAGAAAAGACATATGACAATGTTGTTTCCAATACAAATGATAAAAATCAATGTGTTTTCATTAGAATTAACTAAAATGTTCCTGATTTTCCGTTTATATTACCGATGGAAGATGTACAAGAAAACAGCTCTATTCCGGCTGAAACGTCGATATATGCAATAAAATGAGAACTTCTCCCCCTTTCAATATCTTACTCAGTATTTTAACGAGAAAGAAATAGTTGATTAAAAATTAAGTATTTAAGGTTATTATCTAATCAATTATGTGTTTGCATCATTTTTATCGTATATATATATGAATTAAAACCCATGGACTGAAAATTCACAAAAACGTGGAAAACGGCAAAAAATTGCCTAATTCGATGATATTTTGTTTAAATCACATGAAGGAAAAGGAGATGATAAACGTCAAAATATTGCTATATTCGATGATTTTTCGTACGAAACAAAATGCAAGAAAACTTGCTTAAATGCAATATTATGCGAAATTCTGAGATTTGAAGGCCAAATCACATATCGTGATACTACATGAAATAGTATCGAAATATTGGTAAAAATGAATATATTTACGTAATATCAAACTACATGAAAATCGTGAAAAAAGTCACTATTTAACCATATTTGAGGATTTTAACTTAGAATCATAGAGCGAGGTTTCGTATTATTTAGATCCAAGAAAAGACATATGACAATGTTGTTTCCAATACAAATGATAAAAATCAATGCGTTTTCATTAGAATTAACTAAAATGTTCCTGATTTTCTGTTTATATTACTGATGGAAGATAAACACGTAAAACCACTCTATTCCAGCTGAAACGTACAATAAATGCATGCAATAAAAACAGAACTTCTCCCCTTTTCAATATCTTACTCAGTATTTTAACGAGAAACAAATAGATGATTGAAAATGAAGTATTTAAGGTTATTTTCTAATCAATTATGTGTTTGCATCACTTTTATCGTATATATATGAATCATATGTCTTTTCTACCCATGGACTGAAAATTCACAAAAACGTGGAAAACGGCAAAATATTGCCTAATTCGATGATATTTTGTTTAAAACACATGAAGGAAAAGGGGATGATAAACGTCAAAATATTGCTAAATTTGATGATTTTTCGTACGAAACAAAATGCAAGAAAACTTGCTTAAAATGCAATATTATGCGAAATTCTGAGAATTCAAGGCCAAATCACATATCGTGATACTACATGAAATAGTATCGAAATAATGGTAAAAATGAATATATTTACGTAATATCAAACTACATGAAAAACGTGAAAAAAGTCACTATTTAACCATATTTGAGGATTTTAACTTTAAATCATAGAGCGAGGTTTTGTATTATTTGTATCCAAGAAAAGACATGACAATGTTGTTTCCAATACAAATGATAAAAAACAATGTGTTTTCATTAGAAATAACTAAAATGTTCTTGATTTTCCGTTTATATTAACGAGGGAAGATGTACACGTAACACCGCTCTAATCCGGCTGAAACGTCGATATATGCAATAAAAACCGAACTTCTCCCCTTTTCAATATCTTACTCAGTATTTTACCGAGAAACAAATAGATGATTGAAAATGAAGTATTTAAGGTTATTATCTAATCAATTATGTGTTTGCATCATTTTTATCGTATATATATGAATTAATACCCATGGACTGAAAATTCACAAAAACGTGGAAAACGGCAAAATATTGCCTAATTCGATGATATTTTGTTTAAATCACATGAAGGAAAAGGGGATGATAAACGTCAAAATATTGCTAAATTCGATGATTTTTCGTACGAAACAAAATGCAAGAAAACTTGCTTAAAATGCAATATTATGCGAAATTCTGAGATTTGAAGGCCAAATCACATATCGTGATACTACATGAAATAGTATCGAAATATTGGTAAAAAATGAATATATTTACGTAATATCAAACTACATGATTAACGTGAAAAAGTTACTATTTTACCATATTTGAGGATTTTACCTTCAAATCATAGAGCGAGGTTTCGTATTATTTAGATCCAAGAAAAGACATATGACAATGTTGTTTCCAATACAAATGATAAAAATCAATGTGTTTTCATTAGAATTAACTAAAATGTTCCTGATTTTCCGTTTATATTACCGATGGAAGATGTACAAGAAAACCGCTCTATTCCGGCTGAAACGTCGATATATGCAATAAAATGAGAACTTCTCCCCCTTTCAATATCTTACTCAGTATTTTAACGAGAAAGAAATAGTTGATTAAAAATTAAGTATTTAAGGTTATTATCTAATCAATTATGTGTTTGCATCATTTTTATCGTATATATATATGAATTAAAACCCTGGACTGAAAATTCACAAAAACGTGGAAAACGGCAAAAAATTGCCTAATTCGATGATATTTTGTTTAAATCACATGAAGGAAAAGGAGATGATAAACGTCAAAATATTGCTATATTCGATGATTTTTCGTACGAAACAAAATGCAAGAAAACTTGCTTAAATGCAATATTATGCGAAATTCTGAGATTTGAAGGCCAAATCACATATCGTGATACTACATGAAATAGTATCGAAATATTGGTAAAAATGAATATATTTACGTAATATCAAACTACATGAAAATCGTGAAAAAAGTCACTATTTAACCATATTTGAGGATTTTAACTTAGAATCATAGAGCGAGGTTTCGTATTATTTAGATCCAAGAAAAGACATATGACAATGTTGTTTCCAATACAAATGATAAAAATCAATGCGTTTTCATTAGAATTAACTAAAATGTTCCTGATTTTCTGTTTATATTACTGATGGAAGATAAACACGTAAAACCGCTCTATTCCAGCTGAAACGTACAATAAATGCATGCAATAAAAACAGAACTTCTCCCCTTTTCAATATCTTACTTAGTATTTTAACGAGAAACAAATAGATGATTGAAAATGAAGTATTTAAGGTTATTTTCTAATCAATTATGTGTTTGCATCACTTTTATCGTATATATATGAATCATATGTCTTTTCTACCCATGGACTGAAAATTCACAAAAACGTGGAAAACGGCAAAATATTGCCTAATTCGATGATATTTTGTTTAAAACACATGAAGGAAAAGGGGATGATAAACGTCAAAATATTGCTAAATTTGATGATTTTTCGTACGAAACAAAATGCAAGAAAACTTGCTTAAAATGCAATATTATGCGAAATTCTGAGAATTCAAGGCCAAATCACATATCGTGATACTACATGAAATAGTATCGAAATAATGGTAAAAATGAATATATTTACGTAATATCAAACTACATGAAAAACGTGAAAAAAGTCACTATTTAACCATATTTGAGGATTTTAACTTTAAATCATAGAGCGAGGTTTTGTATTATTTGTATCCAAGAAAAGACATGACAATGTTGTTTCCAATACAAATGATAAAAAACAATGTGTTTTCATTAGAAATAACTAAAATGTTCTTGATTTTCCGTTTATATTAACGAGGGAAGATGTACACGTAACACCGCTCTAATCCGGCTGAAACGTCGATATATGCAATAAAAACCGAACTTCTCCCCTTTTCAATATCTTACTCAGTATTTTACCGAGAAACAAATAGATGATTGAAAATGAAGTATTTAAGGTTATTATCTAATCAATTATGTGTTTGCATCATTTTTATCGTATATATATATGAATTAATACCCATGGACTGAAAATTCACAAAAACGTGGAAAACGGCAAAATATTGCCTAATTCGATGATATTTTGTTTAAATCACATGAAGGAAAAGGGGATGATAAACGTCAAAATATTGCTAAATTCGATGATTTTTCGTACGAAACAAAATGCAAGAAAACTTGCTTAAAATGCAATATTATGCGAAATTCTGAGATTTGAAGGCCAAATCACATATCGTGATACTACATGAAATAGTATCGAAATATTGGTAAAAAATGAATATATTTACGTAATATCAAACTACATGATTAACGTGAAAAAGTTACTATTTTACCATATTTGAGGATTTTACCTTCAAATCATAGAGCGAGGTTTCGTATTATTTAGATCCAAGAAAAGACATATGACAATGTTGTTTCCAATACAAATGATAAAAATCAATGTGTTTTCATTAGAATTAACTAAAATGTTCCTGATTTTCCGTTTATATTACCGATGGAAGATGTACAAGAAAACCGCTCTATTCCGGCTGAAACGTCGATATATGCAATAAAATGAGAACTTCTCCCCCTTTCAATATCTTACTCAGTATTTTAACGAGAAAGAAATAGTTGATTAAAAATTAAGTATTTAAGGTTATTATCTAATCAATTATGTGTTTGCATCATTTTTATCGTATATATATATGAATTAAAACCCATGGACTGAAAATTCACAAAAACGTGGAAAACGGCAAAAAATTGCCTAATTCGATGATATTTTGTTTAAATCACATGAAGGAAAAGGAGATGATAAACGTCAAAATATTGCTATATTCGATGATTTTTCGTACGAAACAAAATGCAAGAAAACTTGCTTAAAATGCAATATTATGCGAAATTCTGAGATTTGAAGGCCAAATCACATATCGTGATACTACATGAAATAGTATCGAAATATTGGTAAAAAATGAATATATTTACGTAATATCAAACTACATGATTAACGTGAAAAAGTTACTATTTTACAATATTTGAGGATTTTACCTTCAAATCATAGAGCGAGGTTTCGTATTATTTAGATCCAAGAAAAGACATATGACAATGTTGTTTCCAATACAAATGATAAAAATCAATGTGTTTTCATTAGAATTAACTAAAATGTTCCTGATTTTCCGTTTATATTACCGATGGAAGATGTACAAGAAAACCGCTCTATTCCGGCTGAAACGTCGATATATGCAATAAAATGAGAACTTCTCCCCCTTTCAATATCTTACTCAGTATTTTAACGAGAAAGAAATAGTTGATTAAAAATTAAGTATTTAAGGTTATTATCTAATCAATTATGTGTTTGCATCATTTTTATCGTATATATATATGAATTAAAACCCATGGACTGAAAATTCACAAAAACGTGGAAAACGGCAAAAAATTGCCTAATTCGATGATATTTTGTTTAAATCACATGAAGGAAAAGGAGATGATAAACGTCAAAATATTGCTATATTCGATGATTTTTCGTACGAAACAAAATGCAAGAAAACTTGCTTAAAATGCAATATTATGCGAAATTCTGAGATTTGAAGGCCAAATCACATATCGTGATACTACATGAAATAGTATCGAAATATTGGTAAAAATGAATATATTTACGTAATATCAAACTACATGAAAATCGTGAAAAAAGTCACTATTTAACCATATTTGAGGATTTTAACTTAGAATCATAGAGCGAGGTTTCGTATTATTTAGATCCAAGAAAAGACATATGACAATGTTGTTTCCAATACAAATGATAAAAATCAATGCGTTTTCATTAGAATTAACTAAAATGTTCCTGATTTTCCGTTTATATTACTGATGGAAGATAAACACGTAAAACCGCTCTATTCCAGCTGAAACGTACAATAAATGCATACAATAAAAACAGAACTTCTCCCCTTTTCAATATCTTACTCAGTATTTTAACGAGAAACAAATAGATGATTGAAAATGAAGTATTTAAGGTTATTTTCTAATCAATTATGTGTTTGCATCACTTTTATCGTATATATATGAATCATATGTCTTTTCTACCCATGGACTGAAAATTCACAAAAACGTGGAAAACTGCAAAATATTGCCTAATTCCATGATATTTTGTTTAAAACACATCAAGGAAAAGGGGATGATAAACGTCAAAATATTGCTAAATTCGATGATTTTTCGTACGAAACAAAATGCAAGAAAACTTGCTTAAAATGCAATATTATGCGAAATTCTGAGAATTCAAGGCCAAATCACATATCGTGATACTACATGAAATAGTATCGAAATAATGGTAAAAATGAATATATTTACGTAATATCAAACTACATGAAAAACGTGAAAAAAGTAACTATTTAACCATATTTGAGGATTTTAACTTTAAATCATAGAGCGAGGTTTTGTATTATTTGTATCCAAGAAAAGACATGACAATGTTGTTTCCAATACAAATGATAAAAAACAATGTGTTTTCATTAGAAATAACTAAAATGTTCTTGATTTTCCGTTTATATTAACGAGGGAAGATGTACACGTAACACCGCTCTAATCCGGCTGAAACGTCGATATATGCAATAAAAACCGAACTTCTCCCCTTTTCAATATCTTACTCAGTATTTTACCGAGAAACAAATAGATGATTGAAAATGAAGTATTTAAGGTTATTATCTAATCAATTATGTGTTTGCATCATTTTTATCGTATATATATGAATTAATACCCATGGACTGAAAATTCACAAAAACGTGGAAAACGGCAAAATATTGCCTAATTCGATGATATTTTGTTTAAATCACATGAAGGAAAAGGGGATGATAAACGTCAAAATATTGCTAAATTCGATGATTTTTCGTACGAAACAAAATGCAAGAAAACTTGCTTAAAATGCAATATTATGCGAAATTCTGAGATTTGAAGGCCAAATCACATATCGTGATACTACATGAAATAGTATCGAAATATTGGTAAAAAATGAATATATTTACGTAATATCAAACTACATGATTAACGTGAAAAAGTTACTATTTTACCATATTTGAGGATTTTACCTTCAAATCATAGAGCGAGGTTTCGTATTATTTAGATCCAAGAAAAGACATATGACAATGTTGTTTCCAATACAAATGATAAAAATCAATGTGTTTTCATTAGAATTAACTAAAATGTTCCTGATTTTCCGTTTATATTACCGATGG
Organism: Procambarus clarkii; assembly: GCF_040958095.1. Lineage (NCBI taxonomy): Eukaryota > Metazoa > Arthropoda > Malacostraca > Decapoda > Cambaridae > Procambarus > Procambarus clarkii. Next base: position 978,580 of record NC_091175.1, on the reverse strand, counting down.
AAGATGTACAAGAAAACCGCTCTATTCCGGCTGAAACGTCGATATATGCAATAAAATGAGAACTTCTCCCCCTTTCAATATCTTACTCAGTATTTTAACGAGAAAGAAATAGTTGATTAAAAATTAAGTATTTAAGGTTATTATCTAATCAATTATGTGTTTGCATCATTTTTATCGTATATATATATGAATTAAAACCCATGGACTGAAAATTCACAAAAACGTGGAAAACGGCAAAAAATTGCCTAATTCGATGATATTTTGTTTAAATCACATGAAGGAAAAGGAGATGATAAACGTCAAAATATTGCTATATTCGATGATTTTTCGTACGAAACAAAATGCAAGAAAACTTTCTTAAAATGCAATATAATGCGAAATTCTGAGATTTGAAGGCCAAATCACATATCGTGATACTACATGAAATAGTATCGAAATATTGGTAAAAATGAATATATTTACGTAATATCAAACTACATGAAAATCGTGAAAAAAGTCACTATTTAACCATATTTGAGGATTTTAACTTAGAATCATAGAGCGAGGTTTCGTATTATTTAGATCCAAGAAAAGACATATGACAATGTTGTTTCCAATACAAATGATAAAAATCAAAGTGTTTTCATTAGAATTAACTACAATGTCCCTGGTTTTCCGTTTATATTACCGATGGAAGATGTACACGAAAATCGCTCTATTCCGGCTGAAACGTCGATATATGCAATAAAAAACAGATCTTCTCCCCTTTTCAATATCTTACTCAGTATTTTAACGAGAAACAAATAGTTGATTGAAAATGAAGTATTTAAGGTTATTATCTAATCAATTATGGGTTTGTATAATTTTTATCGTATATATATGAATTAATACCCATGGACTGAGAATTCACAAAAACGTGGAAAAACGGCAAAATATTGCCTAATTCGATGATATTTTGTTTAAATCACATGAAGGAAAAGGGGATGATAAACGTCAAAATATTGCTAAATTCGATGATTTTTCGTACGAAACAAAATGCAAGAAAACTTGCTTAAAATGCAATATTATGCGAAATTCTGAGATTTGAAGGCCAAATCACATATCGTGATACTACATGAAATAGTATCGAAATATTGGTAAAAAATGAATATATTTACGTAATATCAAACTACATGATTAACGTGAAAAAGTTACTATTTTACCATATTTGAGGATTTTACCTTCAAATCATAGAGCGAGGTTTCGTATTATTTAGATCCAAGAAAGACATATGACAATGTTGTTTCCAATACAAATGATAAAAATCAATGTGTTTTCATTAGAATTAACTAAAATGTTCCTGATTTTCCGTTTATATTACCGATGGAAGATGTACACGAAAACCGCTCTATTCCGGCTGAAACGTCGATATATGCAATAAAATCAGAACTTCTCCCCCCTTTCAATATCTTACTCAGTATTTTAACGAGAAAGAAATAGTTGATTGAAAATGAAGTATTTAAGGTTATTATCTAATCAATTATGTGTTTGCATCTTTTTTATCGAATATGTATGAATTAAAACCCATGGACTGAAAATTCACAAAAACGTGGAAAAAGGCAAAATATTGCCTAATTCGATGATATTTTGTTTAAATCACATGAAGGAAAAGGGAATGATAAACTTCAAAATATTGCTAAATTCGATGATTTTTCGTACGAAACAAAATGCAAGAAAACTTGCTTAAAATGCAATATTATGCGAAATTCTGAGATTTCAAGGCCAAATCACATATCGTGATACTACATGAAATAGTATCGAAATAATGGTAAAAATGAATATATTTACGTAATATCAAACTACATGAAAAACGTGAAAAAAATCACTATTTAACCATATTTGAGGATTTTAACTTTAAATCATAGAGCGAGGTTTTGTATTATTTGGATCCAAGAAAAGACATGACAATGTTGTTTCCAATACAAATGATAAAAAACAATGTGTTTTCATTAGAAATAACTAAAATGTTCTTGATTTTCCGTTTATATTAACGACGGAAGATGTACACGTAAAACCGCTCTAATCCGGCTGAAACGTCGATATATGCAATAAAAACCGAACTTCTCCCCTTTTCAATATCTTACTCAGTATTTTACCGAGAAACAAATAGATGATTGAAAATGAAGTATTTAAGGTTATTATCTAATCAATTATGTGTTTGCATCATTTTTACGTATATATATGAATTAATACCCATGGACTGAAAATTCACAAAAACGTGGAAAAGGCAAAATATTGCCTAATTCAATGATATTTTGTTTAAATCACATGAAGGAAAAGGGGATGATAAACGTCAAAACATTGCTAAATTCGATGATTTTTCGTACGAAACAAAATGCAAGAAAACTTGCTTAAAATGCAATATTATGCGAAATTCTGAGATTTCAAGGCCAAATCACATATCGTGATACTACATGAAATAGTATCGAAATAATGGTAAAAATGAATATATTTACGTAATATCAAACTACATGAAAAACGTGAAAAAAGTCACTATTTAACCATATTTGAGGATTTTAACTTTAAATCATAGAGCGAGGTTTTGTATTATTTGTATCCAAGAAAAGACATGACAATGTTGTTTCCAATACAAATGATAAAAAACAATGTGTTTTCATTAGAAATAACTAAAATGTTCTTGATTTTCCGTTTATATTAACGAGGGAAGATGTACACGTAACACCGCTCTAATCCGGCTGAAACGTCGATATATGCAATAAAAACCGAACTTCTCCCCTTTTCAATATCTTACTCAGTATTTTACCGAGAAACAAATAGATGATTGAAAATGAAGTATTTAAGGTTATTATCTAATCAATTATGTGTTTGCATCATTTTTATCGTATATATATGAATTAATACCCATGGACTGAAAATTCACAAAAACGTGGAAAACGGCAAAATATTGCCTAATTCGATGATATTTTGTTTAAATCACATGAAGGAAAAGGGGATGATAAACGTCAAAATATTGCTAAATTCGATGATTTTTCGTACGAAACAAAATGCAAGAAAACTTGCTTAAAATGCAATATTATGCGAAATTCTGAGATTTGAAGGCCAAATCACATATCGTGATACTACATGAAATAGTATCGAAATATTGGTAAAAAATGAATATATTTACGTAATATCAAACTACATGATTAACGTGAAAAAGTTACTATTTTACCATATTTGAGGATTTTACCTTCAAATCATAGAGCGAGGTTTCGTATTATTTAGATCCAAGAAAAGACATATGACAATGTTGTTTCCAATACAAATGATAAAAATCAATGTGTTTTCATTAGAATTAACTAAAATGTTCCTGATTTTCCGTTTATATTACCGATGGAAGATGTACAAGAAAACCGCTCTATTCCGGCTGAAACGTCGATATATGCAATAAAATGAGAACTTCTCCCCCTTTCAATATCTTACTCAGTATTTTAACGAGAAAGAAATAGTTGATTAAAAATTAAGTATTTAAGGTTATTATCTAATCAATTATGTGTTTGCATCATTTTTATCGTATATATATATGAATTAAAACCCAGGGACTGAAAATTCACAAAAACGTGGAAAACGGCAAAAAATTGCCTAATTCGATGATATTTTGTTTAAATCACATGAAGGAAAAAGAGATGATAAACGTCAAAATATTGCTATATTCGATGATTTTTCGTACGAAACAAAATGCAAGAAAACTTGCTTAAAATGCAATATTATGCGAAATTCTGAGATTTGAAGGCCAAATCACATATCGTGATACTACATGAAATAGTATCGAAATATTGGTAAAAAATGAATATATTTACGTAATATCAAACTACATGATTAACGTGAAAAAGTTACTATTTTACAATATTTGAGGATTTTACCTTCAAATCATAAAGCGAGGTTTCGTATTATTTAGATCCAAGAAAAGACATATGACAATGTTGTTTCCAATACAAATGATAAAAATCAATGTGTTTTCATTAGAATTAACTAAAATGTTCCTGATTTTCCGTTTATATTACCGATGGAAGATGTACAAGAAAACCGCTCTATTCCGGCTGAAACGTCGATATATGCAATAAAATGAGAACTTCTCCCCCTTTCAATATCTTACTCAGTATTTTAACGAGAAAGAAATAGTTGATAAAAAATTAAGTATTTAAGGTTATTATCTAATCAATTATGTGTTTGCATCATTTTTATCGTATATATATATGAATTAAAACCCATGGACTGAAAATTCACAAAAACGTGGAAAACGGCAAAAAATTGCCTAATTCGATGATATTTTGTTTAAATCACATGAAGGAAAAGGAGATGATAAACGTCAAAATATTGCTATATTCGATGATTTTTCGTACGAAACAAAATGCAAGAAAACTTGCTTAAAATGCAATATTATGCGAAATTCTGAGATTTGAAGGCCAAATCACATATCGTGATACTACATGAAATAGTATCGAAATATTGGTAAAAATGAATATATTTACGTAATATCAAACTACATGAAAATCGTGAAAAAAGTCACTATTTAACCATATTTGAGGATTTTAACTTAGAATCATAGAGCGAGGTTTCGTATTATTTAGATCCAAGAAAAGACATATGACAATGTTGTTTCCAATACAAATGATAAAAATCAATGCGTTTTCATTAGAATTAACTAAAATGTTCCTGATTTTCCGTTTATATTACTGATGGAAGATAAACACGTAAAACCGCTCTATTCCAGCTGAAACGTACAATAAATGCATACAATAAAAACAGAACTTCTCCCCTTTTCAATATCTTACTCAGTATTTTAACGAGAAACAAATAGATGATTGAAAATGAAGTATTTAAGGTTATTTTCTAATCAATTATGTGTTTGCATCACTTTTATCGTATATATATGAATCATATGTCTTTTCTACCCATGGACTGAAAATTCACAAAAACGTGGAAAACTGCAAAATATTGCCTAATTCCATGATATTTTGTTTAAAACACATCAAGGAAAAGGGGATGATAAACGTCAAAATATTGCTAAATTCGATGATTTTTCGTACGAAACAAAATGCAAGAAAACTTGCTTAAAATGCAATATTATGCGAAATTCTGAGAATTCAAGGCCAAATCACATATCGTGATACTACATGAAATAGTATCGAAATAATGGTAAAAATGAATATATTTACGTAATATCAAACTACATGAAAAACGTGAAAAAAGTAACTATTTAACCATATTTGAGGATTTTAACTTTAAATCATAGAGCGAGGTTTTGTATTATTTGTATCCAAGAAAAGACATGACAATGTTGTTTCCAATACAAATGATAAAAAACAATGTGTTTTCATTAGAAATAACTAAAATGTTCTTGATTTTCCGTTTATATTAACGAGGGAAGATGTACACGTAACACCGCTCTAATCCGGCTGAAACGTCGATATATGCAATAAAAACCGAACTTCTCCCCTTTTCAATATCTTACTCAGTATTTTACCGAGAAACAAATAGATGATTGAAAATGAAGTATTTAAGGTTATTATCTAATCAATTATGTGTTTGCATCATTTTTATCGTATATATATGAATTAATACCCATGGACTGAAAATTCACAAAAACGTGGAAAACGGCAAAATATTGCCTAATTCGATGATATTTTGTTTAAATCACATGAAGGAAAAGGGGATGATAAACGTCAAAATATTGCTAAATTCGATGATTTTTCGTACGAAACAAAATGCAAGAAAACTTGCTTAAAATGCAATATTATGCGAAATTCTGAGATTTGAAGGCCAAATCACATATCGTGATACTACATGAAATAGTATCGAAATATTGGTAAAAAATGAATATATTTACGTAATATCAAACTACATGATTAACGTGAAAAAGTTACTATTTTACCATATTTGAGGATTTTACCTTCAAATCATAGAGCGAGGTTTCGTATTATTTAGATCCAAGAAAAGACATATGACAATGTTGTTTCCAATACAAATGATAAAAATCAATGTGTTTTCATTAGAATTAACTAAAATGTTCCTGATTTTCCGTTTATATTACCGATGGAAGATGTACAAGAAAACCGCTCTATTCCGGCTGAAACGTCGATATATGCAATAAAATGAGAACTTCTCCCCCTTTCAATATCTTACTCAGTATTTTAACGAGAAAGAAATAGTTGATTAAAAATTAAGTATTTAAGGTTATTATCTAATCAATTATGTGTTTGCATCATTTTTATCGTTTATATATATGAATTAAAACCCATGGACTGAAAATTCACAAAAACGTGGAAAACGGCAAAAAATTGCCTAATTCGATGATATTTTGTTTAAATCACATGAAGGAAAAGGAGATGATAAACGTCAAAATATTGCTATATTCGATGATTTTTCGTACGAAACAAAATGCAAGAAAACTTTCTTAAAATGCAATATAATGCGAAATTCTGAGATTTGAAGGCCAAATCACATATCGTGATACTACATGAAATAGTATCGAAATATTGGTAAAAATGAATATATTTACGTAATATCAAACTACATGAAAATCGTGAAAAAAGTCACTATTTAACCATATTTGAGGATTTTAACTTAGAATCATAGAGCGAGGTTTCGTATTATTTAGATCCAAGAAAAGACATATGACAATGTTGTTTCCAATACAAATGATAAAAATCAAAGTGTTTTCATTAGAATTAACTACAATGTCCCTGGTTTTCCGTTTATATTACCGATGGAAGATGTACACGAAAATCGCTCTATTCCGGCTGAAACGTCGATATATGCAATAAAAAACAGATCTTCTCCCCTTTTCAATATCTTACTCAGTATTTTAACGAGAAACAAATAGTTGATTGAAAATGAAGTATTTAAGGTTATTATCTAATCAATTATGGGTTTGTATAATTTTTATCGTATATATATGAATTAATACCCATGGACTGAGAATTCACAAAAACGTGGAAAAACGGCAAAATATTGCCTAATTCGATGATATTTTGTTTAAATCACATGAAGGAAAAGGGGATGATAAACGTCAAAATATTGCTAAATTCGATGATTTTTCGTACGAAACAAAATGCAAGAAAACTTGCTTAAAATGCAATATTATGCGAAATTCTGAGATTTGAAGGCCAAATCACATATCGTGATACTACATGAAATAGTATCGAAATATTGGTAAAAAATGAATATATTTACGTAATATCAAACTACATGATTAACGTGAAAAAGTTACTATTTTACCATATTTGAGGATTTTACCTTCAAATCATAGAGCGAGGTTTCGTATTATTTAGATCCAAGAAAGACATATGACAATGTTGTTTCCAATACAAATGATAAAAATCAATGTGTTTTCATTAGAATTAACTAAAATGTTCCTGATTTTCCGTTTATATTACCGATGGAAGATGTACACGAAAACCGCTCTATTCCGGCTGAAACGTCGATATATGCAATAAAATCAGAACTTCTCCCCCCTTTCAATATCTTACTCAGTATTTTAACGAGAAAGAAATAGTTGATTGAAAATGAAGTATTTAAGGTTATTATCTAATCAATTATGTGTTTGCATCTTTTTTATCGAATATGTATGAATTAAAACCCATGGACTGAAAATTCACAAAAACGTGGAAAAAGGCAAAATATTGCCTAATTCGATGATATTTTGTTTAAATCACATGAAGGAAAAGGGAATGATAAACTTCAAAATATTGCTAAATTCGATGATTTTTCGTACGAAACAAAATGCAAGAAAACTTGCTTAAAATGCAATATTATGCGAAATTCTGAGATTTCAAGGCCAAATCACATATCGTGATACTACATGAAATAGTATCGAAATAATGGTAAAAATGAATATATTTACGTAATATCAAACTACATGAAAAACGTGAAAAAAATCACTATTTAACCATATTTGAGGATTTTAACTTTAAATCATAGAGCGAGGTTTTGTATTATTTGGATCCAAGAAAAGACATGACAATGTTGTTTCCAATACAAATGATAAAAAACAATGTGTTTTCATTAGAAATAACTAAAATGTTCTTGATTTTCCGTTTATATTAACGACGGAAGATGTACACGTAAAACCGCTCTAATCCGGCTGAAACGTCGATATATGCAATAAAAACCGAACTTCTCCCCTTTTCAATATCTTACTCAGTATTTTACCGAGAAACAAATAGATGATTGAAAATGAAGTATTTAAGGTTATTATCTAATCAATTATGTGTTTGCATCATTTTTACGTATATATATGAATTAATACCCATGGACTGAAAATTCACAAAAACGTGGAAAAGGCAAAATATTGCCTAATTCAATGATATTTTGTTTAAATCACATGAAGGAAAAGGGGATGATAAACGTCAAAACATTGCTAAATTCGATGATTTTTCGTACGAAACAAAATGCAAGAAAACTTGCTTAAAATGCAATATTATGCGAAATTCTGAGATTTCAAGGCCAAATCACATATCGTGATACTACATGAAATAGTATCGAAATAATGGTAAAAATGAATATATTTACGTAATATCAAACTACATGAAAAACGTGAAAAAAGTCACTATTTAACCATATTTGAGGATTTTAACTTTAAATCATAGAGCGAGGTTTTGTATTATTTGTATCCAAGAAAAGACATGACAATGTTGTTTCCAATACAAATGATAAAAAACAATGTGTTTTCATTAGAAATAACTAAAATGTTCTTGATTTTCCGTTTATATTAACGAGGGAAGATGTACACGTAACACCGCTCTAATCCGGCTGAAACGTCGATATATGCAATAAAAACCGAACTTCTCCCCTTTTCAATATCTTACTCAGTATTTTACCGAGAAACAAATAGATGATTGAAAATGAAGTATTTAAGGTTATTATCTAATCAATTATGTGTTTGCATCATTTTTATCGTATATATATGAATTAATACCCATGGACTGAAAATTCACAAAAACGTGGAAAACGGCAAAATATTGCCTAATTCGATGATATTTTGTTTAAATCACATGAAGGAAAAGGGGATGATAAACGTCAAAATATTGCTAAATTCGATGATTTTTCGTACGAAACAAAATGCAAGAAAACTTGCTTAAAATGCAATATTATGCGAAATTCTGAGATTTGAAGGCCAAATCACATATCGTGATACTACATGAAATAGTATCGAAATATTGGTAAAAAATGAATATATTTACGTAATATCAAACTACATGATTAACGTGAAAAAGTTACTATTTTACCATATTTGAGGATTTTACCTTCAAATCATAGAGCGAGGTTTCGTATTATTTAGATCCAAGAAAAGACATATGACAATGTTGTTTCCAATACAAATGATAAAAATCAATGTGTTTTCATTAGAATTAACTAAAATGTTCCTGATTTTCCGTTTATATTACCGATGGAAGATGTACAAGAAAACCGCTCTATTCCGGCTGAAACGTCGATATATGCAATAAAATGAGAACTTCTCCCCCTTTCAATATCTTACTCAGTATTTCAACGAGAAAGAAATAGTTGATTAAAAATTAAGTATTTAAGGTTATTATCTAATCAATTATGTGTTTGCATCATTTTTATCGTATATATATATGAATTAAAACCCAGGGACTGAAAATTCACAAAAACGTGGAAAACGGCAAAAAATTGCCTAATTCGATGATATTTTGTTTAAATCACATGAAGGAAAAAGAGATGATAAACGTCAAAATATTGCTATATTCGATGATTTTTCGTACGAAACAAAATGCAAGAAAACTTGCTTAAAATGCAATATTATGCGAAATTCTGAGATTTGAAGGCCAAATCACATATCGTGATACTACATGAAATAGTATCGAAATATTGGTAAAAAATGAATATATTTACGTAATATCAAACTACATGATTAACGTGAAAAAGTTACTATTTTACAATATTTGAGGATTTTACCTTCAAATCATAAAGCGAGGTTTCGTATTATTTAGATCCAAGAAAAGACATATGACAATGTTGTTTCCAATACAAATGATAAAAATCAATGTGTTTTCATTAGAATTAACTAAAATGTTCCTGATTTTCCGTTTATATTACCGATGGAAGATGTACAAGAAAACCGCTCTATTCCGGCTGAAACGTCGATATATGCAATAAAATGAGAACTTCTCCCCCTTTCAATATCTTACTCAGTATTTTAACGAGAAAGAAATAGTTGATTAAAAATTAAGTATTTAAGGTTATTATCTAATCAATTATGTGTTTGCATCATTTTTATCGTATATATATATGAATTAAAACCCATGGACTGAAAATTCACAAAAACGTGGAAAACGGCAAAAAATTGCCTAATTCGATGATATTTTGTTTAAATCACATGAAGGAAAAGGGAATGATAAACTTCAAAATATTGCTAAATTCGATGATTTTTCGTACGAAACAAAATGCAAGAAAACTTGCTTAAAATGCAATATTATGCGAAATTCTGAGATTTCAAGGCCAAATCACATATCGTGATACTACATGAAATAGTATCGAAATAATGGTAAAAATGAATATATTTACGTAATATCAAACTACATGAAAAACGTGAAAAAAATCACTATTTAACCATATTTGAGGATTTTAACTTTAAATCATAGAGCGAGGTTTTGTATTATTTGGATCCAAGAAAAGACATGACAATGTTGTTTCCAATACAAATGATAAAAAACAATGTGTTTTCATTAGAAATAACTAAAATGTTCTTGATTTTCCGTTTATATTAACGACGGAAGATGTACACGTAAAACCGCTCTAATCCGGCTGAAACGTCGATATATGCAATAAAAACCGAACTTCTCCCCTTTTCAATATCTTACTCAGTATTTTACCGACAAACAAATAGATGATTGAAAATGAAGTATTTAAGGTTATTATCTAATCAATTATGTGTTTGCATCATTTTTACGTATATATATGAATTAATACCCATGGACTGAAAATTCACAAAAACGTGGAAAAGGCAAAATATTGCCTAATTCAATGATATTTTGTTTAAATCACATGAAGGAAAAGGGGATGATAAACGTCAAAACATTGCTAAATTCGATGATTTTTCGTACGAAACAAAATGCAAGAAAACTTGCTTAAAATGCAATATTATGCGAAATTCTGAGATTTGAAGGCCAAATCACATATCGTGATACTACATGAAATAGTATCGAAATATTGGTAAAAATGAATATATTTACGTAATATCAAACTACATGAAAATCGTGAAAAAAGTCACTATTTAACCATATTTGAGGATTTTAACTTAGAATCATAGAGCGAGGTTTCGTATTATTTAGATCCAAGAAAAGACATATGACAATGTTGTTTCCAATACAAATGATAAAAATCAATGCGTTTTCATTAGAATTAACTAAAATGTTCCTGATTTTCTGTTTATATTACTGATGGAAGATAAACACGTAAAACCGCTCTATTCCAGCTGAAACGTACAATAAATGCATGCAATAAAAACAGAACTTCTCCCCTTTTCAATATCTTACTCAGTATTTTAACGAGAACAAATAGATGATTGAAAATGAAGTATTTAAGGTTATTTTCTAATCAATTATGTGTTTGCATCACTTTTATCGTATATATATGAATCATATGTCTTTTCTACCCATGGACTGAAAATTCACAAAAACGTGGAAAACGGCAAAATATTGCCTAATTCGATGATATTTTGTTTAAAACACATGAAGGAAAAGGGGATGATAAACGTCAAAATATTGCTAAATTCGATGATTTTTCGTACGAAACAAAATGCAAGAAAACTTGCTTAAAATGCAATATTATGCGAAATTCTGAGAATTCAAGGCCAAATCACATATCGTGATACTACATGAAATAGTATCGAAATAATGGTAAAAATGAACATATTTACGTAATATCAAACTACATGAAAAACGTGAAAAAAGTCACTATTTAACCATATTTGAGGATTTTAACTTTAAATCATAGAGCGAGGTTTTGTATTATTTGTATCCAAGAAAAGACATGACAATGTTGTTTCCAATACAAATGATAAAAAACAATGTGTTTTCATTAGAAATAACTAAAATGTTCTTGATTTTCCGTTTATATTAACGAGGGAAGATGTACACGTAACACCGCTCTAATCCGGCTGAAACGTCGATATATGCAATAAAAACCGAACTTCTCCCCTTTTCAATATCTTACTCAGTATTTTACCGAGAAACAAATAGATGATTGAAAATGAAGTATTTAAGGTTATTATCTAATCAATTATGTGTTTGCATCATTTTTATCGTATATATATGAATTAATACCCATGGACTGAAAATTCACAAAAACGTGGAAAACGGCAAAATATTGCCTAATTCGATGATATTTTGTTTAAATCACATGAAGGAAAAGGGGATGATAAACGTCAAAATATTGCTAAATTCGATGATTTTTCGTACGAAACAAAATGCAAGAAAACTTGCTTAAAATGCAATATTATGCGAAATTCTGAGATTTGAAGGCCAAATCACATATCGTGATACTACATGAAATAGTATCGAAATATTGGTAAAAAATGAATATATTTACGTAATATCAAACTACATGATTAACGTGAAAAAGTTACTATTTTACCATATTTGAGGATTTTACCTTCAAATCATAGAGCGAGGTTTCGTATTATTTAGATCCAAGAAAAGACATATGACAATGTTGTTTCCAATACAAATGATAAAAATCAATGTGTTTTCATTAGAATTAACTAAAATGTTCCTGATTTTCCGTTTATATTACCGATGGAAGATGTACAAGAAAACCGCTCTATTCCGGCTGAAACGTCGATATATGCAATAAAATGAGAACTTCTCCCCCTTTCAATATCTTACTCAGTATTTTAACGAGAAAGAAATAGTTGATTAAAAATTAAGTATTTAAGGTTATTATCTAATCAATTATGTGTTTGCATCATTTTTATCGTATATATATATGAATTAAAACCCAGGGACTGAAAATTCACAAAAACGTGGAAAACGGCAAAAAATTGCCTAATTCGATGATATTTTGTTTAAATCACATGAAGGAAAAAGAGATGATAAACGTCAAAATATTGCTATATTCGATGATTTTTCGTACGAAACAAAATGCAAGAAAACTTGCTTAAAATGCAATATTATGCGAAATTCTGAGATTTGAAGGCCAAATCACATATCGTGATACTACATGAAATAGTATCGAAATATTGGTAAAAAATGAATATATTTACGTAATATCAAACTACATGATTAACGTGAAAAAGTTACTATTTTACAATATTTGAGGATTTTACCTTCAAATCATAGAGCGAGGTTTCGTATTATTTAGATCCAAGAAAAGACATATGACAATGTTGTTTCCAATACAAATGATAAAAATCAATGTGTTTTCATTAGAATTAACTAAAATGTTCCTGATTTTCCGTTTATATTACCGATGGAAGATGTACAAGAAAACCGCTCTATTCCGGCTGAAACGTCGATATATGCAATAAAATGAGAACTTCTCCCCCTTTCAATATCTTACTCAGTATTTTAACGAGAAAGAAATAGTTGATTAAAAATTAAGTATTTAAGGTTATTATCTAATCAATTATGTGTTTGCATCATTTTTATCGTATATATATATGAATTAAAACCCATGGACTGAAAATTCACAAAAACGTGGAAAACGGCAAAAAATTGCCTAATTCGATGATATTTTGTTTAAATCACATGAAGGAAAAGGAGATGATAAACGTCAAAATATTGCTATATTCGATGATTTTTCGTACGAAACAAAATGCAAGAAAACTTGCTTAAAATGCAATATTATGCGAAATTCTGAGATTTGAAGGCCAAATCACATATCGTGATACTACATGAAATAGTATCGAAATATTGGTAAAAATGAATATATTTACGTAATATCAAACTACATGAAAATCGTGAAAAAAGTCACTATTTAACCATATTTGAGGATTTTAACTTAGAATCATAGAGCGAGGTTTCGTATTATTTAGATCCAAGAAAAGACATATGACAATGTTGTTTCCAATACAAATGATAAAAATCAATGCGTTTTCATTAGAATTAACTAAAATGTTCCTGATTTTCTGTTTATATTACTGATGGAAGATAAACACGTAAAACCGCTCTATTCCAGCTGAAACGTACAATAAATGCATGCAATAAAAACAGAACTTCTCCCCTTTTCAATATCTTACTCAGTATTTTAACGAGAACAAATAGATGATTGAAAATGAAGTATTTAAGGTTATTTTCTAATCAATTATGTGTTTGCATCACTTTTATCGTATATATATGAATCATATGTCTTTTCTACCCATGGACTGAAAATTCACAAAAACGTGGAAAACGGCAAAATATTGCCTAATTCGATGATATTTTGTTTAAAACACATGAAGGAAAAGGGGATGATAAACGTCAAAATATTGCTAAATTCGATGATTTTTCGTACGAAACAAAATGCAAGAAAACTTGCTTAAAATGCAATATTATGCGAAATTCTGAGAATTCAAGGCCAAATCACATATCGTGATACTACATGAAATAGTATCGAAATAATGGTAAAAATGAACATATTTACGTAATATCAAACTACATGAAAAACGTGAAAAAAGTCACTATTTAACCATATTTGAGGATTTTAACTTTAAATCATAGAGCGAGGTTTTGTATTATTTGTATCCAAGAAAAGACATGACAATGTTGTTTCCAATACAAATGATAAAAAACAATGTGTTTTCATTAGAAATAACTAAAATGTTCTTGATTTTCCGTTTATATTAACGAGGGAAGATGTACACGTAACACCGCTCTAATCCGGCTGAAACGTCGATATATGCAATAAAAACCGAACTTCTCCCCTTTTCAATATCTTACTCAGTATTTTACCGAGAAACAAATAGATGATTGAAAATGAAGTATTTAAGGTTATTATCTAATCAATTATGTGTTTGCATCATTTTTATCGTATATATATGAATTAATACCCATGGACTGAAAATTCACAAAAACGTGGAAAACGGCAAAATATTGCCTAATTCGATGATATTTTGTTTAAATCACATGAAGGAAAAGGGGATGATAAACGTCAAAATATTGCTAAATTCGATGATTTTTCGTACGAAACAAAATGCAAGAAAACTTGCTTAAAATGCAATATTATGCGAAATTCTGAGATTTGAAGGCCAAATCACATATCGTGATACTACATGAAATAGTATCGAAATATTGGTAAAAAATGAATATATTTACGTAATATCAAACTACATGATTAACGTGAAAAAGTTACTATTTTACCATATTTGAGGATTTTACCTTCAAATCATAGAGCGAGGTTTCGTATTATTTAGATCCAAGAAAAGACATATGACAATGTTGTTTCCAATACAAATGATAAAAATCAATGTGTTTTCATTAGAATTAACTAAAATGTTCCTGATTTTCCGTTTATATTACCGATGGAAGATGTACAAGAAAACCGCTCTATTCCGGCTGAAACGTCGATATATGCAATAAAATGAGAACTTCTCCCCCTTTCAATATCTTACTCAGTATTTTAACGAGAAAGAAATAGTTGATTAAAAATTAAGTATTTAAGGTTATTATCTAATCAATTATGTGTTTGCATCATTTTTATCGTATATATATATGAATTAAAACCCAGGGACTGAAAATTCACAAAAACGTGGAAAACGGCAAAAAATTGCCTAATTCGATGATATTTTGTTTAAATCACATGAAGGAAAAAGAGATGATAAACGTCAAAATATTGCTATATTCGATGATTTTTCGTACGAAACAAAATGCAAGAAAACTTGCTTAAAATGCAATATTATGCGAAATTCTGAGATTTGAAGGCCAAATCACATATCGTGATACTACATGAAATAGTATCGAAATATTGGTAAAAAATGAATATATTTACGTAATATCAAACTACATGATTAACGTGAAAAAGTTACTATTTTACAATATTTGAGGATTTTACCTTCAAATCATAGAGCGAGGTTTCGTATTATTTAGATCCAAGAAAAGACATATGACAATGTTGTTTCCAATACAAATGATAAAAATCAATGTGTTTTCATTAGAATTAACTAAAATGTTCCTGATTTTCCGTTTATATTACCGATGGAAGATGTACAAGAAAACCGCTCTATTCCGGCTGAAACGTCGATATATGCAATAAAATGAGAACTTCTCCCCCTTTCAATATCTTACTCAGTATTTTAACGAGAAAGAAATAGTTGATTAAAAATTAAGTATTTAAGGTTATTATCTAATCAATTATGTGTTTGCATCATTTTTATCGTATATATATATGAATTAAAACCCATGGACTGAAAATTCACAAAAACGTGGAAAACGGCAAAAAATTGCCTAATTCGATGATATTTTGTTTAAATCACATGAAGGAAAAGGAGATGATAAACGTCAAAATATTGCTATATTCGATGATTTTTCGTACGAAACAAAATGCAAGAAAACTTGCTTAAAATGCAATATTATGCGAAATTCTGAGATTTGAAGGCCAAATCACATATCGTGATACTACATGAAATAGTATCGAAATATTGGTAAAAATGAATATATTTACGTAATATCAAACTACATGAAAATCGTGAAAAAAGTCACTATTTAACCATATTTGAGGATTTTAACTTAGAATCATAGAGCGAGGTTTCGTATTATTTAGATCCAAGAAAAGACATATGACAATGTTGTTTCCAATACAAATGATAAAAATCAATGCGTTTTCATTAGAATTAACTAAAATGTTCCTGATTTTCCGTTTATATTACTGATGGAAGATAAACACGTAAAACCGCTCTATTCCAGCTGAAACGTACAATAAATGCATGCAATAAAAACAGAACTTCTCCCCTTTTCAATATCTTACTCAGTATTTTAACGAGAAACAAATAGATGATTGAAAATGAAGCATTTAAGGTTATTTTCTAATCAATTATGTGTTTGCATCACTTTTATCGTATATATATGAATCATATGTCTTTTCTACCCATGGACTGAAAATTCACAAAAACGTGGAAAACTGCAAAATATTGCCTAATTCCATGATATTTTGTTTAAAACACATGAAGGAAAAGGGGATGATAAACGTCAAAATATTGCTAAATTCGATGATTTTTCGTACGAAACAAAATGCAAGAAAACTTGCTTAAAATGCAATATTATGCGAAATTCTGAGAATTCAAGGCCAAATCACATATCGTGATACTACATGAAATAGTATCGAAATAATGGTAAAAATGAATATATTTACGTAATATCAAACTACATGAAAAACGTGAAAAAAGTCACTATTTAACCATATTTGAGGATTTTAACTTTAAATCATAGAGCGAGGTTTTGTATTATTTGTATCCAAGAAAAGACATGACAATGTTGTTTCCAATACAAATGATAAAAAACAATGTGTTTTCATTAGAATTAACTAAAATGTTCCTGATTTTCCGTTTATATTACCGATGGAAGATGTACAAGAAAACCGCTCTATTCCGGCTGAAACGTCGATATATGCAATAAAATGAGAACTTCTCCCCCTTTCAATATCTTACTCAGTATTTTAACGAGAAAGAAATAGTTGATTAAAAATTAAGTATTTAAGGTTATTATCTAATCAATTATGTGTTTGCATCATTTTTATCGTATATATATATGAATTAAAACCCATGGACTGAAAATTCACAAAAACGTGGAAAACGGCAAAAAATTGCCTAATTCGATGATATTTTGTTTAAATCACATGAAGGAAAAGGGGATGATAAACGTCAAAATATTGCTAAATTCGATGATTTTTCGTACGAAACAAAATGCAAGAAAACTTGCTTAAAATGCAATATTATGCGAAATTCTGAGATTTCAAGGCCAAATCACATATCGTGATACTACATGAAATAGTATCGAAATAATGGTAAAAATGAATATATTTACGTAATATCAAACTACATGAAAAACGTGAAAAAAGTCACTATTTAACCATATTTGAGGATTTTAACTTTAAATCATAGAGCGAGGTTTTGTATTATTTGGATCCAAGAAAAGACATGACAATGTTGTTTCCAATACAAATGATAAAAAACAATGTGTTTTCATTAGAAATAACTAAAATGTTCTTGATTTTCCGTTTATATTAACGAGGGAAGATGTACACGTAAAACTGCTCTAATCCGGCTGAAACGTCGATATATGCAATAAAAACCGATCTTCTCCCCTTTTCAATATCTTACTCAGTATTTTACCGAGAAACAAATAGATGATTGAAAATGAAGTATTTAAGGTTATTATCTAATCAATTATGTGTTTGCATCATTTTTATCGTATATATATGAATTAGTACCCATGGACTGAAAATTCACAAAAACGTGGAAAAACGGCAAAATATTGCCTAATTCGTTGATATTTTGTTTAAATCACATGAAGGAAAAGGGGATGATAAACGTCAAAATATTGCTAAATTCGATGATTTTTCGTACGAAACAAAATGCAAGAAAACTTGCTTAAAATGCAATATTACGCGAAATTCTGAGATTTGAAGGCCAAATCACATATCGTGATACTACATGAAATAGTATCGGAATATTGGTAAAATGAATATATTTGCGTAATATCAAACTACATGATTAACGTGAAAAAGTTACTATTTTACCATATTTGAGGATTTTACCTTCAAATCATAGAGCGAGGTTTCGTATTATTTAGATCCAAGAAAAGACATATGACAATGTTGTTTCCAATACAAATGATAAAAATCAATGTGTTTTCATTAGAATTAACTAAAATGTTCCTGATTTTCCGTTTATATTACCGATGGAAGATGTACAAGAAAACCGCTCTATTCCGGCTGAAACGTCGATATATGCAATAAAATGAGAACTTCTCCCCCTTTCAATATCTTACCCAGTATTTTAACGAGAAAGAAATAGTTGATTAAAAATTAAGTATTTAAGGTTATTATCTAATCAATTATGTGTTTGCATCATTTTTATCGTATATATATATGAATTAAAACCCATGGACTGAAAATTCACAAAAACGTGGAAAACGGCAAAATATTGCCTAATTCGATGATATTTTGTTTAAATCACATGAAGGAAAAGGAGATGATAAACGTCAAAATATTGCTATATTCGATGATTTTTCGTACGAAACAAAATGCAAGAAAACTTGCTTATAATGCAATATTATGCGAAATTCTGAGATTTGAAGGCCAAATCACATATCGTGATACTACATGAAATAGTATCGAAATATTGGTAAAAATGAATATATTTACGTAATATCAAACTACATGAAAATCGTGAAAAAAGTCACTATTTAACCATATTTGAGGATTTTAACTTAGAATCATTGAGCGAGGTTTCGTATTATTTAGATCCAAGAAAAGACATATGACAATGTTGTTTCCAATACAAATGATAAAAATCAATGCGTTTTCATTAGAATTAACTAAAATGTTCCTGATTTTCCGTTTATATTACTGATGGAAGATAAACACGTAAAACCGCTCTATTCCAGCTGAAACATACAATAAATGCATGCAATAAAAACAGAACTTCTCCCCTTTTCAATATCTTACTCAGTATTTTAACGAGAAACAAATAGATGATTGAAAATGAAGTATTTAAGGTTATTTTCTAATCAATTATGTGTTTGCATCACTTTTATCGTATATATATGAATCATATGTCTTTTCTACCCATGGACAGAAAATTCACAAAAACGTGGAAAACGGCAAAATATTGCCTAATTCGATGATATTTTGTTTAAATAACATGAAGGAAAAGGGGATGATAAACGTCAAAATATTGCTAAATTCGATGATTTTTCGTACGAAACAAAATGCAAGAAAACTTGCTTAAAATGCAATATTATGCGAAATTCTGAGATTTCAAGGCCAAATCACATATTGTGATATTACATGAAATAGTATCGAAATAATGGTAAAAATGAATATATTTACGTAATATCAAACTACATGAAAAACGTGAAAAAAGTCACTATTTAACCATATTTGAGGATTTTAACTTTAAATCATAGAGCGAGGTTTTGTATTATTTGGATCCAAGAAAAGACATGACAATGTTGTTTCCAATACAAATGATAAAAATCAATGTGTTTTCATTAGAATTAACTAAAATGTTCCTGATTTTCCGTTTATATTACCGATGGATGATGTACACGAAAATCGCTCTATTCCGGCTGAAACGTCGATATATGCAATAAAAACAGATCTTCTCCCCTTTTCAATATCTTACTCAGTATTTTAACGAGAAACAAATAGTTGATTGAAAATGAAGTATTTAAGGTTATTATCTAATCAATTATGTGTTTGTATCATTTTTATCGTATATATATGAATTAATACCCATGGACTGAAAATTCACAAAAACGTGGAAAAACGGCAAAATATTGCCTAATTCGATGATATTTTGTTTAAATCACATGAAGGAAAAGGATATGATAAACGTCAAAATATTGCTAAATTCGATAATTTTTCGTACGAAACAAAATGCAAGAAAACTTGCTTAAAATGCAATATTACGCGAAATTCTGCGATTTGAAGGGCAAATCACATATCGTGATACTACATGAAATAGTATCGGAATATTGGTAAAAATGAATATATTTGCGAAATATCAAACTACATGATTAACGTGAAAAAGTTACTATTTTACCATATTTTAGGATTTTACCTTCAAATCATAGAGCGAGGTTTCTATTATTTAGATCCAAGAAAAGACATATGACAATGTTGTTTCCAATACAAATGATAAAAATCAATGAGTTTTCATTAGAATTAACTAAAATGTTCCTGATTTTCCGTTTATATTACCGATGGAAGATGCACACGAAAACCGCTCTATTCCGGCTGAAACGTCGATATATGCAATAAAATCAGAACTTCTCCCCCTTTCAATATCTTACTCAGTATTTTAACGAGAAAGAAATAGTTGATTGAAAATGAAGTATTTAAGGTTATTATCTAATCAATTATGTGTTTGCATCATTTTTATCGTATATATATGAATTAAAACCCGTGGACTGAAAATTCACAAAAACGTGGAAAACGGCAAAATATTGCCTAATTCGGTGATATTTTGTTTAAATCACATGAAGGAAAAGGGGATGATAAACGTCAAAATATTGCTAAATTCGATGATTTTTCGTACGAAACAAAATGCAAGAAAACTTGCTTAAAATGCAATATTATGCGAAATTCTGAGATTTCAAGGCCAAATCACATATCGTGATACTACATGAAATAGTATCGAAATATTGGTAAAAATGAATATATTTACGTAATATCAAACTACATGAAAAACGTGAAATAAGTCACTATTTAACCATTAATAATCATGGACGGAAAATTCACAAAAACGTGGAAAACGGCAAAATATTGCCTAATTCGATGATATTTTGTTTAAATCACATGAAGGAAAAGGAGATGATAAACGTTAAAATATTGCTAAATTCGATGATTTTTCGTACGAAGCAAAATGCAAGAAAACTTGCTTAAAATGCAATATTATGCGAAATTCTGAGATTTCAAGGCCAAATCACATATCGTGATACTACATGAAATAGTATCGAAATAATGGTAAAAATGAATATATTTACGTAATATCAAACTACATGAAAAACGTGAAAAAAGTCACTATTTAACCATATTTGAGGATTTTAACTTTAAATCATAGAGCGAGGTTTCGTATTATTTGGATCCAAGAAAAGACATATGGTAATGTTGTTTCCAATACAAATGATAAAAATCAAAGTGTTTTCATTAGAATTAACTATAATGTTCCTGGTTTTCCGTTTATATTACCGATGGAAGATGTACACGAAAATCGCTCTATTCCGGCTGAAACGTCGATATATGCAATAAAAACAGAACTTCTCCCCTTTTCAATAATTTACTCAGTATTTTAACGAGAAACAAATAGATGATTGAAAATGAAGTATTTAAGGTTATTATCTAATCAATTATGTGTTTGCATCATTTTTATCGTATATATATGAATTAATACCCATGGACGGAAAATTCACAAAAACGTGGAAAACGGCAAAATATTGCCTAATTCGATGATATTTTGTTTAAATCACATGAAGGAAAAGGAGATGATAAACGTTAAAATATTGCTAAATTCGATGACTTTTCGTACGAAACAAAATGCAAGAAAACTTGCTTAAAATGCGATACTATGCGAAATTCTGAGATTTCAAGGCCAAATCACATATCGTGATACTACATGAAATAGTATCGAAATATTGGTAAAAATGAATATATTTACGTAATATCAAACAACATGAAAATCGTGAAAAAAGTCACTATTTAACCATATTTGAGGATTATAACTTAGAATCATAGAGCGAGGTTTCGTATTATTTAGATCCAAGAAAAGACATATGACAATGTTGTTTCCAATACAAATGATAAAAATCAATGTGTTTTCATTAGAAATAACTAAAATATTCCTGATTTTCCGTTTATATTACCGATGGATGATGTACACGAAAATCGCTCTATTCCGGCTGAAACGTCGATATATGCAATAAAAACAGATCTTCTCCCCTTTTCAATATCTTACTCAGTATTTTAACGAGAAACAAATAGTTGATTGAAAATGAAGTATTTAAGGTTATTATCTAATCAATTATGTGTTTGTATCATTTTTATCGTATATATATGAATTAATACCCATGGACTGAAAATTCACAAAAACGTGGAAAAACGGCAAAATATTGCCTAATTCGATGATATTTTGTTTAAATCACATGAAGGAAAAGGGGATGATAAACGTCAAAATATTGCTAAATTCGATAATTTTTCGTACGAAACAAAATGCAAGAAAACTTGCTTAAAATGCAATATTACGCGAAATTCTGCGATTTGAAGGGCAAATCACATATCGTGATACTACATGAAATAGTATCGGAATATTGGTAAAAATGAATATATTTGCGTAATATCAAACTACATGAAAAACGTGAAAAAATCACTATATAACCATATTTGAGGATTTTAACTTCAAATCATAGAGCGAGGTTTCGTATTATTTAGTTCCAAGAAAAGACATATGACAATGTTGTTTCCAATACAAATGATAAAAAACAATGTGTTTTCATTAGAATTAACTATAATGTTCTTGATTTTCCGTTTATATTAACGAGGGAAGATGTACACGTAAAACCGCTCTAATCCGGCTGAAACGTCGACATATGCAATAAAAACCGAACTTCGCCCCTTTTCAATATCTTACTCAGTATTTTAACGAGAAACAAATAGATGATTGAAAATGAAGTATTTAAGGTTATTATCTAATCAATTATGTGTTTGCATCATTTTTATCGTATATATATGAATTAAAACCCATGGACTGAAAATTCACAAAAACGTGGAAAACGGCAAAATATTGCCTAATTCGGTGATATTTTGTTTAAATCACATGAAGGAAAAGGAGATGATGAACGTCAAAATATTGCTATATTCGATGATTTTTCGTACGAAACAAAATGCAAGAAAACTTGCTTAAAATGCAATATTATGCGAAATTCTGAGATTTGAAGGCCAAATCACATATCGTGATACTACATGAAATAGTATCGAAATATTGGTAAAAATGAATATATTTTCGTAATATCAAACTACATGAAAAACGTTAAAAAATTCACTATATAACCATATTTGAGGATTTTAACTTCAAATCATAGAGCGAGGTTTCGTATTATTTAGATCCAAGAAAAGACATATGACAATGTTGTTTCCAATACAAATGATAAAAAACAATGTGTTTTCATTAGAATTAACTATAATGTTCTTGATTTTCCGTTTATATTAACGATGGAAGATGTACACGTAAAACCGCTCTAATCCGGCTGAAACGTCGAAATATGCAATAAAAACCGAACTTCTCCCCTTTTCAATATCTTACTCAGTATTTTAACGAGAAACAAATAGATGATTGAAAATGAAGTATTTAAGGTTATTATCTAATCAATTATGTGTTTGCATCATTTTTATCGTATATATATATGAATTAATAATCATGGACGGAAAATTCACAAAAACGTGGAAAACGGCAAAATATTGCCTAATTCGATAATATTTGGTTTAAATCACATGAAGGAAAAGGAGATGATAAATGTTAAAATATTGCTAAATTCGATGATTTTTCGTACGAAGCAAAATGCAAGAAAACTTGCTTAAAATGCAATATTATGCGAAATTCTGAGATTTGAAGGCCAAATCACATATCGTGATACTACATGAAATAGTATCGAAATATTGGTAAAAATGAATATATTTACGTAATATCAAACTACACGAAAAACGTGAAAAAATCACTATATAACCATATTTGAAGATTTTTACTTCAAATCATAGAGCGAGGTTTCGTATTATTTAGATCCAAGAGAAGACATATGACAATGTTGTTTCCAATACAAATGATAAAAATCAATGTGTTTTCATTAGAATTAACTAAAATGTTCCTGATTTTCCGTTTATATTAACGATGGAAGATAAACACGTAAAACCGCTCTATTCCAGCTGAAACGTACAATAAATGCATGCAAGAAAAACAGAACTTTTCTCCTTTTCAATATCTTACTCAGTATTTTAACGAGAAACAAATAGATGATTGAAAATGAAGTATTTAAGGTTATTTTCTAATCAATTATGTGTTTGCATCACTTTTATCGTATATATATGAATTAAAACCCATGGACTGAAAATTCACAAAAACGTGGAAAACGGCAAAATATTGCCTAATTCGATGATATTTTGTTTAAATCACATGAAGGAAAAGGAGATGATAAACGTTAAAATATTGCTAAATTCGATGATTTTTCGTACGAAACAAAATGCAAGAAAACTTGCTTAAAATACGATATTATGCGAAATTCTGAGATTTGAAGGCCAAATCACATATCGTGATACTACATGAAATAGTATCGAAATAATGGTAAAAATGAATATATTTACGTAATATCAAACTACATGAAAAACGTGAAAAAAGTCACTATTTAACCATATTTGAGGATTTTACCTTTAAATCATAGAGGTAGGTTTCGTATTATTTGGATCCAAGAAAAGACATATGACAATGTTGTTTCCAATACAAATGATAAAAATCAAAGTGTTTTCATTAGAATTAACTAAAATGTCCCTGGTTTTCCGTTTATATTACCGATGGAAGATGTACACGAAAATCGCTCTATTCCGGCTGAAACGTCGATATATGCAATATAAACAGATCTTCTCCCCTTTTCAATATCTTATTCAGTATTTTAAGGAGAAACAAATAGTTGATTGAAAATGAAGTATTTAAGGTTATTATCTAATCAATTATGTGTTTGTATCATTTTTATCGTATATATATGAATTAATACCCATGGACTGAAAATTCACAAAAACGTGGAAAAACGGCAAAATATTGCCTAATTCGATGATATTTTGTTTAAATCACATGAAGGAAAAGGGGATGATAAACGTCAAAATATTGCTAAATTCGATGATTTTTCGTACGAAACAAAATGCAAGAAAACTTGCTTAAAATGCAATATTACGCGAAATTCTGCGATTTCAAGGCCAAATCACATATCGTGATACTGCATGAAATAGTATCGAAATATTGGTAAAAATGAATATATTTACGTAATATCAAACTACATGAAAATCGTGAAAAAAGTCACTATTTAACCATATTTGAGGATTATAACTTAGAATCATAGAGCGAGGTTTCGTATTATTTAGATCCAAGAAAAGACATATGACAATGTTGTTTCCAATACAAATGATAAAAATCAATGTGTTTTCATTAGAATTAACTAAAATGTTCCTGATTTTCCGTTTATATTACCGATGGAAGATGTACACGTAAAACCGCTCTATTCCGGCTGAAACGTCGATATATGCAACAAAAACAGAACTTCTCCCCTTTTCAATATCTTACTCAGTATTTTAACGAGAAACAAATAGATGATTGAAAATGAAGTATTTAAGGTTATTATCTAATCAATTATGTGTTTGCATTATTTTTATCGTATATATAATGAATTAATACCCATGGACTGAAAATTTACAAAAACGTGGAAAACGGCAAAATATTGCCTAATTCGGTGATATTTTGTTTAAATCACATGAAGGAAAAGGAGATGATAAACGTCAAAATATTGCTAAATTCGATGATTTTTCGTACGAAACAAAATGCAAGAAAACTTGCTTAAAATGCAATATTATGCGAAATTCTGAGATTTGAAGGCCAAATCACATTCGTGATACTACATGAAATAGTATCGAAATATTGGTAAAAATGAATATATTTACGTAATATCAAACTACATGAAAAACGTGAAAAAAATCACTTTATAACCATATTTGAGGATTTTAACTTCAAATCATAGAGCGAGGTTTCGTATTATTTAGTTCCAAGAAAAGACATATGACAATGTTGTTTCCAATACAAATGATAAAAAACAATGTGTTTTCATTAGAATTAGCTATGATGTTCTTGATTTTCCGTTTATATAAACGAGGGAAGATGTACACGTAAAACCGCTCTAATCCGGCTGAAACGTCGATATATGCAATAAAAACCGAACTTTTCCCCTTTTCAATATCTTACTCAGTATTTTACCGAGAAACAAATAGATGATTGAAAATGAAGTATTTAAGGATATTTTCTAATCAATTATGTGTTTGCATCACTTTTATTGTATATATATGAATCATATATCTTTTCTACCCATGGACTGAAAATTCACAAAAACGTGGAAAACGGCAAAATATTGCCTAATTCGATGATATTTTGTTTAAATCACATGAAGGAAAAGGGGATGATATACGTCAAAATAATGCTAAATTCGATGATTTTTCGTACGAAACAAAATGCAAGAAAACTTGCTTAAAATGCAATATTATGCGAAATTCTGAGATTTCAAGGCCAAATCACATATCGTGATACTACATGATATAGTATCGAAATAATGGTAAAAATGAATATATTTACGTAATATCAAACTACATGAAAAACGTGAAAAAAGTCACTATTTAACCATATTTGAGGATTTTAACTTTAAATCATGGAGCGAGGTTTCGTATTATTTGGATCCAAGAAAAGACATGACAATGTTGTTTCCAATACAAATGATAAAAATCAAAGTGTTTTCATTAGAATTAACTAAAATGTTCCTGATTTTCCGTTTATATTAACGATGGAAGATAAACACGTAAAACCGCTCTATTCCAGCTGAAACGTACAATAAATGCATGCAATAAAAACAGAACTTCTCCCCTTTTCAATATCTTACTCAGTATTTTAACGAGAAACAAACAGATGATTGAAAATGAAGTATTTAAGGTTATTTTCTAATCAATTATGTGTTTGCATCACTTTTATCGTATATATATGAATTAAAACCCATGGACTGAAAATTCACAAAAACGTGGAAAACGGCAAAATATTGCCTAATTCGATGATATTTTGTTTAAATCACATGAAGGAAAAGGAGATGATAAACGTTAAAATATTGCTAAATTCGATGATTTTTCGTACGAAACAAAATGCAAGAAAACTTGCTTAAAATACGATATTATGCGAAATTCTGAGATTTGAAGGCCAAATCACATATCGTGATACTACATGAAATAGTATCGAAATAATGGTAAAAATGAATATATTTACGTAATATCAAACTACATGAAAAACGTGAAAAAAGTCACTATTTAACCATATTTGAGGATTTTACCTTTAAATCATATAGGTAGGTTTCGTATTATTTGGATCCAAGAAAAGACATATGACAATGTTGTTTCCAATACAAATGATAAAAATCAAAGTGTTTTCATTAGAATTAACTAAAATGTCCCTGGTTTTCCGTTTATATTACCGATGGAAGATGTACACGAAAATCGCTCTATTCCGGCTGAAACGTCGATATATGCAATATAAACAGATCTTCTCCCCTTTTCAATATCTTGCTCAGTATTTTAACGAGAAACAAATAGTTGATTAAAAATGAAGTATTTAAGGTTATTATCTAATCAATTATGTGTTTGTATCATTTTTATCGTATATATATGAATTAATACCCATGGACTGAAAATTCACAAAAACGTGGAAAAACGGCAAAATATTGCCTAATTCGATGATATTTTGTTTAAATCACATGAAGGAAAAGGGGATGATAAACGTCAAAATATTGCTAAATTCGATGATTTTTCGTACGAAACAAAATGCAAGAAAACTTGCTTAAAATGCAATATTACGCGAAATTCTGCGATTTCAAGGCCAAATCACATATCGTGATACTGCATGAAATAGTATCGAAATATTGGTAAAAATGAATATATTTACGTAATATCAAACTACATGAAAATCGTGAAAAAAGTCACTATTTAACCATATTTGAGGATTATAACTTAGAATCATAGAGCGAGGTTTCGTATTATTTAGATCCAAGAAAAGACATATGACAATGTTGTTTCCAATACAAATGATAAAAATCAATGTGTTTTCATTAGAATTAACTAAAATGTTCCTGATTTTCCGTTTATATTACCGATGGAAGATGTACACGTAAAACCGCTCTATTCCGGCTGAAACGTCGATATATGCAATAAAAACAGAACTTCTCCCCTTTTCAATATCTTACTCAGTATTTTAACGAGAAACAAATAGATGATTGAAAATGAAGTATTTAAGGTTATTATCTAATCAATTATGTGTTTGCATTATTTTTATCGTATATATAATGAATTAATACCCATGGACTGAAAATTTACAAAAACGTGGAAAACGGCAAAATATTGCCTAATTCGGTGATATTTTGTTTAAATCACATGAAGGAAAAGGAGATGATAAACGTCAAAATATTGCTAAATTCGATGATTTTTCGTACGAAACAAAATGCAAGAAAACTTGCTTAAAATGCAATATTATACGAAATTCTGAGATTTGAAGGCCAAATCACATATCGTGATACTACATGAAATAGTATCGAAATATTGGTAAAAATGAATATATTTACGTAATATCAAACTACATGAAAAACGTGAAAAAAATCACTTTATAACCATATTTGAGGATTTTAACTTCAATTCATTGAGCGAGGTTTCGTATTATTTAGTTCCAAGAAAAGACATATGACATTGTTGTTTCCAATACAAATGATAAAAAACAATGTGTTTTCATTAGAATTAGCTATGATGTTCTTGATTTTCCGTTTATATTAACGAGGGAAGATGTACACGTAAAACCGCTCTAATCCGGCTGAAACGTCGATATATGCAATAAAAACCGAACTTTTCCCCTTTTCAATATCTTACTCAGTATTTTACCGAGAAACAAATAGATGATTGAAAATGAAGTATTTAAGGTTATTTTCTAATCAATTATGTGTTTGCATCACTTTTATCGTATATATATGAATCATATATCTTTTCTACCCATGGACTGAAAATTCACAAAAACGTGGAAAACGGCAAAATATTGCCTAATTCGATGATATTTTGTTTAAATCACATTAAGGAAAAGGGGATGATATACGTCAAAATAATGCTAAATTCGATGATTTTTCGTACGAAACAAAATGCAAGAAAACTTGCTTAAAATGCAATATTATGCGAAATTCTGAGATTTCAAGGCCAAATCACATATCGTGATACTACATGAAATAGTATCGAAATAATGGTAAAAATGAATATATTTACGTAATATCAAACTACATGAAAAACGTGAAAAAAGTCACTATTTAACCATATTTGAGGATTTTAACTTTAAATCATGGAGCGAGGTTTCGTATTATTTGGATCCAAGAAAAGACATATGACAATGTTGTTTCCAATACAAATGATAAAAATCAAAGTGTTTTCATTAGAATTAACTAAAATGTTCCTGATTTTCCGTTTATATTAACGATGGAAGATAAACACGTAAAACCGCTCTATTCCAGCTGAAACGTACAATAAATGCATGCAATAAAAACAGAACTTCTCCCCTTTTCAATATCTTACTCAGTATTTTAACGAGAAACAAACAGATGATTGAAAATGAAGTATTTAAGGTTATTTTCTAATCAATTATGTGTTTGCATCACTTTTATCGTATATATATGAATTAAAACCCATGGACTGAAAATTCACAAAAACGTGGAAAACGGCAAAATATTGCCTAATTCGATGATATTTTGTTTAAATCACATGAAGGAAAAGATGATAAACGTTAAAATATTGCTAAATTCGATGATTTTTCGTACGAAACAAAATGCAAGAAAACTTGCTTAAAATACGATATTATGCGAAATTCTGAGATTTGAAGGCCAAATCACATATCGTGATACTACATGAAATAGTATCGAAATAATGGTAAAAATGAATATATTTACGTAATATCAAACTACATGAAAAACGTGAAAAAAGTCACTATTTAACCATATTTGAGGATTTTACCTTTAAATCATAGAGGTAGGTTTCGTATTATTTGGATCCAAGAAAAGACATATGACAATGTTGTTTCCAATACAAATGATAAAAATCAAAGTGTTTTCATTAGAATTAACTAAAATGTCCCTGGTTTTCCGTTTATATTACCGATGGAAGATGTACACGAAAATCGCTCTATTCCGGCTGAAACGTCGATATATGCAATATAAACAGATCTTCTCCCCTTTTCAATATCTTGCTCAGTATTTTAACGAGAAACAAATAGTTGATTGAAAATGAAGTATTTAAGGTTATTATCTAATCAATTATGTGTTTGTATCATTTTTATCGTATATATATGAATTAATACCCATGGACTGAAAATTCACAAAAACGTGGAAAAACGGCAAAATATTGCCTAATTCGATGATATTTTGTTTAAATCACATGAAGGAAAAGGGGATGATAAACGTCAAAATATTGCTAAATTCGATGATTTTTCGTACGAAACAAAATGCAAGAAAACTTGCTTAAAATGCAATATTACGCGAAATTCTGCGATTTCAAGGCCAAATCACATATCGTGATACTGCATGAAATAGTATCGAAATATTGGTAAAAATGAATATATTTACGTAATATCAAACTACATGAAAATCGAGAAAAAAGTCACTATTTAACCATATTTGAGGATTATAACTTAGAATCATAGAGCGAGGTTTCGTATTATTTAGATCCAAGAAAAGACATATGACAATGTTGTTTCCAATACAAATGATAAAAATCAATGTGTTTTCATTAGAATTAACTAAAATGTTCCTGATTTTCCGTTTATATTACCGATGGAAGATGTACACGTAAAACCGCTCTATTCCGGCTGAAACGTCGATATATGCAATAAAAACAGAACTTCTCCCCTTTTCAATATCTTACTCAGTATTTTAACGAGAAACAAATAGATGATTGAAAATGAAGTATTTAAGGTTATTATCTAATCAATTATGTGTTTGCATTATTTTTGTCGTATATATAATGAATTAATACCCATGGACAGAAAATTTACAAAAACGTGGAAAACGGCAAAATATAGCCTAATTCGGTGATATTTTGTTTAAATCACATGAAGGAAAAGGAGATGATAAACGTCAAAATATTGCTAAATTCGATGATTTTTCGTACGAAACAAAATGCAAGAAAACTTGCTTAAAATGCAATATTTTGCGAAATTCTGAGATTTGAAGGCCAAATCACATATCGTGATACTACATGAAATAGTATCGAAATATTGGTAAAAATGAATATATTTACGTAATATCAAACTACATGAAAAACGTGAAAAAAATCACTTTATAACCATATTTGAGGATTTTAACTTCAAATCATTGAGCGAGGTTTCGTATTATTTAGTTCCAAGAAAAGACATATGACAATGTTGTTTCCAATACAAATGCTAAAAAACAATGTGTTTTCATTAGAATTAGCTATGATGTTCTTGATTTTCCGTTTATATTAACGTGGGAAGATGTACACGTAAAACCGCTCTAATCCGGCTGAAACGTCGATATATGCAATAAAAACCGAACTTTTCCCCTTTTCAATATCTTACTCAGTATTTTACCGAGAAACAAATAGATGATTGAAAATGAAGTATTTAAGGTTATTTTCTAATCAATTATGTGTTTGCATCACTTTTATCGTATATATATGAATCATATATCTTTTCTACCCATGGACTGAAAATTCACAAAAACGTGGAAAACGGCAAAATATTGCCTAATTCGATGATATTTTGTTTAAATCACATGAAGGAAAAGGGGATGATATACGTCAAAATAATGCTAAATTCGATGATTTTTCGTACGAAACAAAATGCAAGAAAACTTGCTTAAAATGCAATATTATGCGAAATTCTGAGATTTCAAGGCCAAATCACATATCGTGATACTACATGAAATAGTATCGAAATAATGGTAAAAATGAATATATTTACGTAATATCAAACTACATGAAAAACGTGAAAAAAGTCACTATTTAACCATATTTGAGGATTTTAACTTTAAATCATGGAGCGAGGTTTCGTATTATTTGGATCCAAGAAAAGACATATGACAATGTTGTTTCCAATACAAATGATAAAAATCAAAGTGTTTTCATTAGAATTAACTAAAATGTTCCTGGTTTTCCGTTTATATTACCGATGGAAGATGTACACGAAAATCGCTCTTTTCCGGCTGAAACGTCGATATATGCAATAAAAACAGAACTTCTCCCCTTTTCAATAATTTACTCAGTATTTTAACGAGAAACAAATAGATGATTGAAAATGAAGTATTTAAGGTTATTATCTAATCAATAATGTGTTTGCATCATTTTTATCGTATATATAAGAATTAATACCCATGGACGGAAAATTCACAAAAACGTGGAAAACGGCAAAATATTGCCTAATTCGATGATATTTTGTTTAAATCACATGAAGGAAAAGGAGATGATAAACGTTAAAATATTGCTAAATTCGATGATTTTTCGTACGAAACAAAATGCAAGAAAACTTGCTTAAAATGCGATATTATGCGAAATTCTGAGATTTAAAGGCCAAATCACATATCGTGATACTACATGAAACAGTATCGAAATATTGGTAAAAATGAATATATTTACGTAATATCAAACTACATGAAAAACGTGAAAAAAGTCACTATATAACCATATTTGAGGATTTTAACTTCAAATCATAGAGCGAGGTTTCGTATTATTTAGATCCAAGAAAAGACATATGACAATGTTGTTTCCAATACAAATGATAAAAAACAATGTGTTTTCATTAGAAATAACTAAAATGTTCTTGATTTTCCGTTTATATTAACGAGGGAAGATGTACACGTAAAACCGCTCTAATCCGGCTGAAACGTCGATATATGCAATAAAAACCGAACTTCTCCCCTTTTCAATATCTTACTCAGTATTTTACCGAGAAACAAATAGATGATTGAAAATGAAGTATTTAAGGTTATTATCTAATCAATTATGTGTTTGCATATTTTTTATCGTATATATATGAATTAATACCCATGGACTGAAAATTCACAAAAACGTGGAAAACGGCAAAATATTGCCTAATTCGATGATATTTTGTCTAAATCACATGAAGGAAAAGGGGATGATAAACGTCAAAACATTGCTAAATTCGATGATTTTTCGTACGAAACAAAATGCAAGAAAACTTGCTTAAAATGCAATATTATTCGAAATTCTGAGATTTCAAGGCCAAATCACATATCGTGATACTACATGAAATAGTATCGAAATAATGGTAAAAATGAATATATTTACGTAATATAAAACTACATGAAAAACGTGAAAAAAGTCACTATTTAACCATATTTGAGGATTTTACCTTTAAATCATAGAGGTAGGTTTCGTATTATTTGGATCCAAGAAACGACATATGACAATGTTGTTTCCAATACAAATGACAAAAATCAAAGTGTTTTCATTAGAATTAACTAAAATGTCCCTGGTTTTCCGTTTATATTACCGATGGAAGATGTACACGAAAATCGCTCTATTCCGGCTGAAACGTCGATATATGCAATAAAAACCGAACTTCTCCCCTTTTCAATATCTTACTCAGTATTTTAACGAGAAACAAATAGTTGATTGAAAATGAAGTATTTAAGGTTATTATCTAATCAATTATGTGTTTGTATCATTTTTATCGTATATATATGAATTAATACCCATGGACTGAGAATTCACAAAAACGTGGAAAAACGGCAAAATATTGCCTAATTCGATGATATTTTGTTTAAATCACATGAAGGAAAAGGGGATGATAAACGTCAAAATATTGCTAAATTCGATGATTTTTCGTACGAAACAAAATGCAAGAAAACTTGCTTAAAATGCAATATTATTCGAAATTCTGAGATTTCAAGGCCAAATCACATATCGTGATACTACATGAAATAGTATCGAAATATTGGTAAAAATGAATATATTTACGTAATATCAAACTACATGAAAATCGTGAAAAAAGTCACTATTTAACCATATTTGAGGATTATAACTTAGAATCATAGAGCGAGGTTTCGTAATATTTAGATCCAAGAAAAGACATATGACAATGTTGTTTCCAATACAAATGATAAAAATCAATGTGTTTTCATTAGAATTAACTAAAATGTTCCTGATTTTCCGTTTATATTACCGATGGAAGATGTACACGTAAAACCGCTCTATTCCGGCTGAAACGTCGATATATGCAATAAAAACCGAACTTTTCCCCTTTTCAATATCTTACTCAGTATTTTAACGAGAAACAAATAAATGATTGAAAATGAAGTATTTAAGGTTATTTTCTAATCAATTATGTGTTTGCATCACTTTTATCGTATATATATGAATCATATATCTTTTCTACCCATGGACTGAAAATTCACAAAAACGTGGAAAACGGCAAAATATTGCCTAATTCGATGATATTTTGTTTAAATCACATGAAGGAAAAGGGGATGATATACGTCAAAATAATGCTAAATTCGATGATTTTTCGTACGAAACAAAATGCAAGAAAACTTGCTTAAAATGCAATATTATGCGAAATTCTGATATTTCAAGGCCAAATCACATATCGTGATTCTACATGAAATAGTATCGAAATAATGGTAAAAATGAATATATTTACGTAATATCAAACTACATGAAAAACGTGAAAAAAGTCACTATTTAACCATATTTGAGGATTTTAACTTTAAATCATGGAGCGAGGTTTCGTATTATTTGGATCCAAGAAAAGACATATGACAATGTTGTTTCCAATACAAATGATAAAAATCAAAGTGTTTTCATTAGAATTAACTAAAATGTTCCTGGTTTTCCGTTTATATTACCGATGGAAGATGTACACGAAAATCGCTCTTTTCCGGCTGAAACGTCGATATATGCAATAAAAACAGAACTTCTCCCCTTTTCAATAATTTACTCAGTATTTTAACGAGAAACAAATAGATGATTGAAAATGAAGTATTTAAGGTTATTATCTAATCAATAATGTGTTTGCATCATTTTTATCGTATATATAAGAATTAATACCCATGGACGGAAAATTCACAAAAACGTGGAAAACGGCAAAATATTGCCTAATTCGATGATATTTTGTTTAAATCACATGAAGGAAAAGGAGATGATAAACGTTAAAATATTGCTAAATTCGATGATTTTTCGTACGAAACAAAATGCAAGAAAACTTGCTTAAAATGCGATATTATGCGAAATTCTGAGATTTGAAGGCCAAATCACAAATCGTGATACTACATGAAACAGTATCGAAATATTGGTAAAAATGAATATATTTACGTAATATCAAACTACATGAAAAACGTGAAAAAAGTCACTATATAACCATATTTGAGGATTTTAACTTCAAATCATAGAGCGAGGTTTCGTATTATTTAGATCCAAGAAAAGACATATGACAATGTTGTTTCCAATACAAATGATAAAAAACAATGTGTTTTCATTAGAAATAACTAAAATGTTCTTGATTTTCCGTTTATATTAACGAGGGAAGATGTACACGTAAAACCGCTCTAATCCGGCTGAAACGTCGATATATGCAATAAAAACCGAACTTCTCCCCTTTTCAATATCTTACTCAGTATTTTAACGAGAAACAAATAGTTGATTGAAAATGAAGTATTTAAGGTTATTATCTAATCAATTATGTGTTTGTATCATTTTTATCGTATATATATGAATTAATACCCATGGACTGAGAATTCACAAAAACGTGGAAAAACGGCAAAATATTGCCTAATTCGATGATATTTTGTTTAAATCACATGAAGGAAAAGGGGATGATAAACGTCAAAATATTGCTAAATTCGATGATTTTTCGTACGAAACAAAATGCAAGAAAACTTGCTTAAAATGCAATATTATTCGAAATTCTGAGATTTCAAGGCCAAATCACATATCGTGATACTACATGAAATAGTATCGAAATATTGGTAAAAATGAATATATTTACGTAATATCAAACTACATGAAAATCGTGAAAAAAGTCACTATTTAACCATATTTGAGGATTATAACTTAGAATCATAGAGCGAGGTTTCGTAATATTTAGATCCAAGAAAAGACATATGACAATGTTGTTTCCAATACAAATGATAAAAATCAATGTGTTTTCATTAGAATTAACTAAAATGTTCCTGATTTTCCGTTTATATTACCGATGGAAGATGTACACGTAAAACCGCTCTATTCCGGCTGAAACGTCGATATATGCAATAAAAACCGAACTTTTCCCCTTTTCAATATCTTACTCAGTATTTTAACGAGAAACAAATAAATGATTGAAAATGAAGTATTTAAGGTTATTTTCTAATCAATTATGTGTTTGCATCACTTTTATCGTATATATATGAATCATATATCTTTTCTACCCATGGACTGAAAATTCACAAAAACGTGGAAAACGGCAAAATATTGCCTAATTCGATGATATTTTGTTTAAATCACATGAAGGAAAAGGGGATGATATACGTCAAAATAATGCTAAATTCGATGATTTTTCGTACGAAACAAAATGCAAGAAAACTTGCTTAAAATGCAATATTATGCGAAATTCTGATATTTCAAGGCCAAATCACATATCGTGATTCTACATGAAATAGTATCGAAATAATGGTAAAAATGAATATATTTACGTAATATCAAACTACATGAAAAACGTGAAAAAAGTCACTATTTAACCATATTTGAGGATTTTAACTTTAAATCATGGAGCGAGGTTTCGTATTATTTGGATCCAAGAAAAGACATATGACAATGTTGTTTCCAATACAAATGATAAAAATCAAAGTGTTTTCATTAGAATTAACTAAAATGTTCCTGGTTTTCCGTTTATATTACCGATGGAAGATGTACACGAAAATCGCTCTTTTCCGGCTGAAACGTCGATATATGCAATAAAAACAGAACTTCTCCCCTTTTCAATAATTTACTCAGTATTTTAACGAGAAACAAATAGATGATTGAAAATGAAGTATTTAAGGTTATTATCTAATCAATAATGTGTTTGCATCATTTTTATCGTATATATAAGAATTAATACCCATGGACGGAAAATTCACAAAAACGTGGAAAACGGCAAAATATTGCCTAATTCGATGATATTTTGTTTAAATCACATGAAGGAAAAGGAGATGATAAACGTTAAAATATTGCTAAATTCGATGATTTTTCGTACGAAACAAAATGCAAGAAAACTTGCTTAAAATGCGATATTATGCGAAATTCTGAGATTTGAAGGCCAAATCACAAATCGTGATACTACATGAAACAGTATCGAAATATTGGTAAAAATGAATATATTTACGTAATATCAAACTACATGAAAAACGTGAAAAAAGTCACTATATAACCATATTTGAGGATTTTAACTTCAAATCATAGAGCGAGGTTTCGTATTATTTAGATCCAAGAAAAGACATATGACAATGTTGTTTCCAATACAAATGATAAAAAACAATGTGTTTTCATTAGAAATAACTAAAATGTTCTTGATTTTCCGTTTATATTAACGAGGGAAGATGTACACGTAAAACCGCTCTAATCCGGCTGAAACGTCGATATATGCAATAAAAACCGAACTTCTCCCCTTTTCAATATCTTACTCAGTATTTTACCGAGAAACAAATAGATGATTGAAAATGAAGTATTTAAGGTTATTATCTAATCAATTATGTGTTTGCATATTTTTTATCGTATATATATGAATTAATACCCATGGACTGAAAATTCACAAAAACGTGGAAAACGGCAAAATATTGCCTAATTCGATGATATTTTGTCTAAATCACATGAAGGAAAAGGGGATGATAGACGCCAAAACATTGCTAAATTCGATGATTTTTCGTACGAAACAAAATGCAAGAAAACTTGCTTAAAATGCAATATTATGCGAAATTCTGAGATTTCAAGGCCAAATCACATATCGTGATACTACATGAAATAGTATCGAAATAATGGTAAAAATGAATATATTTACGTAATATCAAACTACATGAAAAACGTGAAAAAAGTCACTATTTAACCATATTTGAGGATTTTAACTTTAAATCATGGAGCGAGGTTTCGTATTATTTGGATCCAAGAAAAGACATATGACAATGTTGTTTCCAATACAAATGATAAAAATCAAAGTGTTTTCATTAGAATTAACTAAAATGTCCCTGGTTTTCCGTTTATATTACCGATGGAAGATGTACACGAAAATCGCTCTATTCCGGCTGAAACGTCGATATATGCAATAAAAACAGATCTTCTCCCCTTTTCAATATCTTACTCAGTATTTTAACGAGAAACAAATAGTTGATTGAAAATGAAGTATTTAAGGTTATTATCTAATCAATTATGTGTTTGTATCATTTTTATCGTATATATATGAATTAATACCCATGGACTGAGAATTCACAAAAACGTGGAAAAACGGCAAAATATTGAATAATTCGATGATATTTTGTTTAAATCACATGAAGGAAAAGGGGATGATAAACGTCAAAATATTGCTAAATTCGATGATTTTTCGTACGAAACAAAATGCAAGAAAACTTGCTTAAAATGCAATATTACGCGAAATTCTGCGATTTGAAGGGCAAATCACATATCGTGATACTACATGAAATAGTATCGGAATATTGGTAAAAATGAATATATTTGCGTAATATCAAACTACATGATTAACGTGAAAAAGTTACTATTTTACCATATTTGAGGATTTTACCTTCAAATCATAGAGCGAGGTTTCGTATTATTTAGATCCAAGAAAAGACATGACAATGTTGTTTCCAATACAAATGATAAAAATCAATGTGTTTTCATTAGAATTAACTAAAATGTTCCTGATTTTCCGTTTATATTACCGATGGAAGATGTACACGAAAACCGCTCTATTCCGGCTGAAACGTCGATATATGCAATAAAATCAGAACTTCTCCCCCCTTTCAATATCTTACTCAGTATTTTAACGAGAAAGAAATAGTTGATTGAAAATGAAGTATTTAAGGTTATTATCTAATCAATTATGTGTTTGCATCATTTTTATCGTATATGTATGAATTAAAACCCATGGACTGAAAATTCACAAAAACGTGGAAAACGGCAAAATATTGCCTAATTCGATGATATTTTGTTTAATTCACATGAAGGAAAAGGGGATGATAAACGTCAAAATATTGCTAAATTCGATGATTTTTCGTACGAAACAAAATGCAAGAAAACTTGCTTAAAATGCAATATTATTCGAAATTCTGAGATTTCAAGGCCAAATCACATATCGTGATACTACATGAAATAGTATCGAATTATTGGTAAAAATGAATATATTTACGTAATATCAAACTACATGAAAATCGTGAAAAAAGTCACTATATAACCATATTTGAGGATTATAACTTAGAATCATTGAGCGAGGTTTCGTATTATTTAGATCCAAGAAAAGACATATGACAATGTTGTTTCCAATACAAATGATAAAAATCAATGTGTCTTCATTAGAATTAACT
Organism: Procambarus clarkii; assembly: GCF_040958095.1. Lineage (NCBI taxonomy): Eukaryota > Metazoa > Arthropoda > Malacostraca > Decapoda > Cambaridae > Procambarus > Procambarus clarkii. Next base: position 938,540 of record NC_091175.1, on the reverse strand, counting down.
AAAATGTTCCTGATTTTCCGTTTATATTACTGATGGAAGATGTACACGTAAAACCGCTCTATTCCGGCTGAAACGTCGATATATGCAATAAAAATAGAACTTCTCCCCTTTTCAATATCTTACTCAGTATTTTAACGAGAAACAAATCGATGATTGAAAATGAAGTATTTAAGGTTATTATCTAATCAATTATGTGTTTGCGTCATTTTTATCGTATATATATGAATTAAAACCCATGGACTGAAAATTCACAAAAACGTGGAAAACGGCAAAATATTGCCTAATTCGATGATATTTTGTTTAAATCACATGAAGGAAAAGGAGATGATAAACGTCAAAATATTGCTATATTCGATGATTTTTCGTACGAAACAAAATGCAAGAAAACTTGCTTAAAATGCAATATTATGCGAAATTCTGAGATTTGAAGGCCAAATCACATATCGTGATACTACATGAAATAGTATCGAAATATTGGTAAAAATGAATATATTTACGTAATATCAAACTACATGAAAAACGTGAAAAAATCACTATATAACCATATTTGAAGATTTTAACTTCAAATCATAGAGCGAGGTTTCGTATTATTTAGATCCAAGAGAAGACATATGACAATGTTGTTTCCAATACAAATGATAAAAATCAATGTGTTTTCATTAGAATTAACTAAAATGTTCCTGATTTTCCGTTTATATTACTGATGGAAGATAAACACGTAAAACCGCTCTATTCCAGCTGAAGCGTACAAAAATTCATGCAATAAAAACAGAACTTCTCCCCTTTTCAATATCTTACTCAGTATTTTAACGAGAAACAAATAGATGATTGAAAATGAAGTATTTAAGGTTATTTTCTAATCAATTATGTGTTTGCATCACTTTTATCGTATATATATGAATCATATGTCTTTTCTACCCATGGACTGAAAATTCACAAAAACGTGGAAAACGGCAAAATATTGCCTAATTCGATGATATTTTGTTTAAATCACATGAAGGAAAAGGAGATGATAAACGTTAAAATATTGCAAAATTCGATGATTTTTCGTACGAAACAAAATGCAAGAAAACTTGCTTAAAATACGATATTATGCGAAATTCTGAGATTTGAAGGCCAAATCACATATCGTGATACTACATGAAATAGTATCGAAATAATGGTAAAAATGAATATATTTACGTAATATCAAACTACATGAAAAACGTGAAAAAAGTCACTATTTAACCATATTTGAGGATTTTACCTTTAAATCATAGAGGTAGGTTTCGTATTATTTGGATCCAAGAAAAGACATATGACAATGTTGTTTCCAATACAAATGATAAAAATCAAAGTGTTTTCATTAGAATTAACTAAAATGTCCCTGGTTTTCCGTTTATATTACCGATGGAAGATGTACACGAAAATCGCTCTATTCCGGCTGAAACGTCGATATATGCAATATAAACAGATCTTCTCCCCTTTTCAATATCTTACTCAGTATTTTAACGAGAAACAAATAGTTGATTGAAAACGAAGTATTTAAGGTTATTATCTAATCAATTATGTGTTTGTATCATTTTTATCGTATATATATGAATTAATACCCATGGACTGAAAATTCACAAAAACGTGGAAAAACGGCAAAATATTGCCTAATTCGATGATATTTTGTTTAAATCACATGAAGGAAAAGGGGATGATAAACGTCAAAATATTGTTAAATTCGATGATTTTTCGTACGAAACAAAATGCAAGAAAACTTGCTTAAAATGCAATATTACGCGAAATTCTGCGATTTCAAGGCCAAATCACATATCGTGATACTACATGAAATAGTATCGAAATAATGGTAAAAATGAATATATTTACGTAATATCAAACTACATGAAAAACGTGAAAAAAGTCACTATTTAACCATATTTGAGGATTTTAACTTTAAATCATGGAGCGAGGTTTCGTATTATTTGGATCCAAGAAAAGACATATGACAATGTTGTTTCCAATACAAATGATAAAAATCAAAGTGTTTTCATTAGAATTAACTAAAATGTTCCTGGTTTTCCGTTTATATTACCGATGGAAGATGTACACGAAAATCGCTCTTTTCCGGCTGAAACGTCGATATATGCAATAAAAACAGAACTTCTCCCCTTTTCAATAATTTACTCAGTATTTTAACGAGAAACAAATAGATGATTGAAAATGAAGTATTTAAGGTTATTATCTAATCAATAATGTGTTTGCATCATTTTTATCGTATATATAAGAATTAATACGCATGGACGAAAAATTCACAAAAACGTGGAAAACGGCAAAATATTGCCTAATTCGATGATATTTTGTTTAAATCACATGAAGGAAAAGGAGATGATAAACGTTAAAATATTGCTAAATTCGATGATTTTTCGTACGAAACAAAATGCAAGAAAACTTGCTTAAAATGCGATATTATGCGAAATTCTGAGATTTGAAGGCCAAATCACAAATCGTGATACTACATGAAACAGTATCGAAATATTGGTAAAAATGAATATATTTACGTAATATCAAACTACATGAAAAACGTGAAAAAAGTCACTATATAACCATATTTGAGGATTTTAACTTCAAATCATAGAGCGAGGTTTCGTATTATTTAGATCCAAGAAAAGACATATGACAATGTTGTTTCCAATACAAATGATAAAAAACAATGTGTTTTCATTAGAAATAACTAAAATGTTCTTGATTTTCCGTTTATATTAACGAGGGAAGATGTACACGTAAAACCGCTCTAATCCGGCTGAAACGTCGATATATGCAATAAAAACCGAACTTCTCCCCTTTTCAATATCTTACTCAGTATTTTACCGAGAAACAAATAGATGATTGAAAATGAAGTATTTAAGGTTATTATCTAATCAATTATGTGTTTGCATATTTTTTATCGTATATATATGAATTAATACCCATGGACTGAAAATTCACAAAAACGTGGAAAACGGCAAAATATTGCCTAATTCGATGATATTTTGTCTAAATCACATGAAGGAAAAGGGGATGATAGACGTCAAAACATTGCTAAATTCGATGATTTTTCGTACGAAACAAAATGCAAGAAAACTTGCTTAAAATGCAATATTATGCGAAATTCTGAGATTTCAAGGCCAAATCACATATCGTGATACTACATGAAATAGTATCGAAATAATGGTAAAAATGAATATATTTACGTAATATCAAACTACATGAAAAACGTGAAAAAAGTCACTATTTAACCATATTTGAGGATTTTAACTTTAAATCATGGAGCGAGGTTTCGTATTATTTGGATCCAAGAAAAGACATATGACAATGTTGTTTCCAATACAAATGATAAAAATCAAAGTGTTTTCATTAGAATTAACTAAAATGTCCCTGGTTTTCCGTTTATATTACCGATGGAAGATGTACACGAAAATCGCTCTATTCCGGCTGAAACGTCGATATATGCAATAAAAACAGATCTTCTCCCCTTTTCAATATCTTACTCAGTATTTTAACGAGAAACAAATAGTTGATTGAAAATGAAGTATTTAAGGTTATTATCTAATCAATTATGTGTTTGTATCATTTTTATCGTATATATATGAATTAATACCCATGGACTGAGAATTCACAAAAACGTGGAAAAACGGCAAAATATTGAATAATTCGATGATATTTTGTTTAAATCACATGAAGGAAAAGGGGATGATAAACGTCAAAATATTGCTAAATTCGATGATTTTTCGTACGAAACAAAATGCAAGAAAACTTGCTTAAAATGCAATATTACGCGAAATTCTGCGATTTGAAGGGCAAATCACATATCGTGATACTACATGAAATAGTATCGGAATATTGGTAAAAATGAATATATTTGCGTAATATCAAACTACATGATTAACGTGAAAAAGTTACTATTTTACCATATTTGAGGATTTTACCTTCAAATCATAGAGCGAGGTTTCGTATTATTTAGATCCAAGAAAAGACATGACAATGTTGTTTCCAATACAAATGATAAAAATCAATGTGTTTTCATTAGAATTAACTAAAATGTTCCTGATTTTCCGTTTATATTACCGATGGAAGATGTACACGAAAACCGCTCTATTCCGGCTGAAACGTCGATATATGCAATAAAATCAGAACTTCTCCCCCCTTTCAATATCTTACTCAGTATTTTAACGAGAAAGAAATAGTTGATTGAAAATGAAGTATTTAAGGTTATTATCTAATCAATTATGTGTTTGCATCATTTTTATCGTATATGTATGAATTAAAACCCATGGACTGAAAATTCACAAAAACGTGGAAAACGGCAAAATATTGCCTAATTCGATGATATTTTGTTTAATTCACATGAAGGAAAAGGGGATGATAAACGTCAAAATATTGCTAAATTCGATGATTTTTCGTACGAAACAAAATGCAAGAAAACTTGCTTAAAATGCAATATTATTCGAAATTCTGAGATTTCAAGGCCAAATCACATATCGTGATACTACATGAAATAGTATCGAATTATTGGTAAAAATGAATATATTTACGTAATATCAAACTACATGAAAATCGTGAAAAAAGTCACTATTTAACCATATTTGAGGATTATAACTTAGAATCATTGAGCGAGGTTTCGTATTATTTAGATCCAAGAAAAGACATATGACAATGTTGTTTCCAATACAAATGATAAAAATCAATGTGTCTTCATTAGAATTAACTAAAATGTTCCTGATTTTCCGTTTATATTACTGATGGAAGATGTACACGTAAAACCGCTCTATTCCGGCTGAAACGTCGATATATGCAATAAAAATAGAACTTCTCCCCTTTTCAATATCTTACTCAGTATTTTAACGAGAAACAAATCGATGATTGAAAATGAAGTATTTAAGGTTATTATCTAATCAATTATGTGTTTGCGTCATTTTTATCGTATATATATGAATTAAAACCCATGGACTGAAAATTCACAAAAACGTGGAAAACGGCAAAATATTGCCTAATTCGATGATATTTTGTTTAAATCACATGAAGGAAAAGGAGATGATAAACGTCAAAATATTGCTATATTCGATGATTTTTCGTACGAAACAAAATGCAAGAAAACTTGCTTAAAATGCAATATTATGCGAAATTCTGAGATTTGAAGGCCAAATCACATATCGTGATACTACATGAAATAGTATCGAAATATTGGTAAAAATGAATATATTTACGTAATATCAAACTACATGAAAAACGTGAAAAAATCACTATATAAACATATTTGAAGATTTTAACTTCAAATCATAGAGCGAGGTTTCGTATTATTTAGATCCAAGAGAAGACATATGACAATGTTGTTTCCAATACAAATGATAAAAATCAATGTGTTTTCATTAGAATTAACTAAAATGTTCCTGATTTTCCGTTTATATTACTGATGGAAGATAAACACGTAAAACCGCTCTATTCCAGCTGAAGCGTACAAAAATTCATGCAATAAAAACAGAACTTCTCCCCTTTTCAATATCTTACTCAGTATTTTAACGAGAAACAAATAGATGATTGAAAATGAAGTATTTAAGGTTATTTTCTAATCAATTATGTGTTTGCATCACTTTTATCGTATATATATGAATCATATGTCTTTTCTACCCATGGACTGAAAATTCACAAAAACGTGGAAAACGGCAAAATATTGCCTAATTCGATGATATTTTGTTTAAATCACATGAAGGAAAAGGAGATGATAAACGTTAAAATATTGCAAAATTCGATGATTTTTCGTACGAAACAAAATGCAAGAAAACTTGCTTAAAATACGATATTATGCGAAATTCTGAGATTTGAAGGCCAAATCACATACCGTGATACTACATGAAATAGTATCGAAATAATGGTAAAAATGAATATATTTACGTAATATCAAACTACATGAAAAACGTGAAAAAAGTCACTATTTAACCATATTTGAGGATTTTACCTTTAAATCATAGAGGTAGGTTTCGTATTATTTGGATCCAAGAAAAGACATATGACAATGTTGTTTCCAATACAAATGATAAAAATCAAAGTGTTTTCATTAGAATTAACTAAAATGTCCCTGGTTTTCCGTTTATATTACCGATGGAAGATGTACACGAAAATCGCTCTATTCCGGCTGAAACGTCGATATATGCAATATAAACAGATCTTCTCCCCTTTTCAATATCTTACTCAGTATTTTAACGAGAAACAAATAGTTGATTGAAAACGAAGTATTTAAGGTTATTATCTAATCAATTATGTGTTTGTATCATTTTTATCGTATATATATGAATTAATACCCATGGACTGAAAATTCACAAAAACTTGGAAAAACGGCAAAATATTGCCTAATTCGATGATATTTTGTTTAAATCACATGAAGGAAAAGGGGATGATAAACGTCAAAATATTGTTAAATTCGATGATTTTTCGTACGAAACAAAATGCAAGAAAACTTGCTTAAAATGCAATATTACGCGAAATTCTGCGATTTCAAGGCCAAATCACATATCGTGATACTACATGAAATAGTATCGGAATATTGGTAAAAATGAATATATTTGCGTAATATCAAACTACATGATTAACGTGAAAAAGTTACTATTTTACCATATATGAGGATTTTACCTTCAAATCATAGAGCGAGGTTTCGTATTATTTAGATCCAAGATATGACATATGACAATGTTGTTTCCAATACAAATGATAAAAAACAATGTGTTTTCATTAGAATTAACTATAATGTTCTTGATTTTCCGTTTATATTAACGAGGGAAGATGTACACGTAAAACCGCTCTAATCCGGCTGAAACGTCGACATATGCAAAAAAACCGAACTTCGCCCCTTTTCAATATCTTACTCAGTATTTTAACGAGAAACAAATAGATGATTGAAAATGAAGTATTTAAGGTTATTATCTAATCAATTATGTGTTTGCATATTTTTTATCGTATATATATGAATTAATACCCATGGACTGAAAATTCACAAAAACGTGGAAAACGGCAAAATATTGCCTAATTCGATGATATTTTGTCTAAATCACATGAAGGAAAAGGGGATGATAAACGTCAAAACATTGCTAAATTCGATGATTTTTCGTACGAAACAAAATGCAAGAAAACTTGCTTAAAATGCAATATTATGCGAAATTCTGAGATTTCAAGGCCAAATCACATATCGTGATACTACATGAAATAGTATCGAAATAATGGTAAAAATGAATATATTTACGTAATATCAAACTACATGAAAAACGTGAAAAAAGTCACTATTTAACCATATTTGAGGATTTTACCTTTAAATCATAGAGGTAGGTTTCGTATTATTTGGATCCAAGAAACGACATATGACAATGTTGTTTCCAATACAAATGATAAAAATCAAAGTGTTTTCATTAGAATTAACTAAAATGTCCCTGGTTTTCCGTTTATATTACCGATGGAAGATGTACACGAAAATCGCTCTATTCCGGCTGAAACGTCGATATATGCAATAAAAACACATCTTCTCCCCTTTTCAATATCTTACTCAGTATTTTAACGAGAAACAAATAGTTGATTGAAAATGAAGTATTTAAGGTTATTATCTAATCAATTATGTGTTTGTATCATTTTTATCGTATATATATGAATTAATACCCATGGACTGAGAATTCACAAAAACGTGGAAAAACGGCAAAATATTGCCTAATTCGATGATATTTTGTTTAAATCACATGAAGGAAAAGGGGATGATAAACGTCAAAATATTGCTAAATTCGATGATTTTTCGTACGAAACAAAATGCAAGAAAACTTGCTTAAAATGCAATATTATTCGAAATTCTGAGATTTCAAGGCCAAATCACATATCGTGATACTACATGAAATAGTATCGAAATATTGGTAAAAAATGAATATATTTACGTAATATCAAACTACATGAAAATCGTGAAAAAAGTCACTATTTAACCATATTTGAGGATTATAACTTAGAATCATAGAGCGAGGTTTCGTATTATTTAGATCCAAGAAAAGACATATGACAATGTTGTTTCCAATACAAATGATAAAAATCAATGTGTTTTCATTAGAATTAACTAAAATGTTCTTGATTTTCCGTTTATATTACCGATGGAAGATGTACACGTAAAACCGCTCTATTCCGGCTGAAACGTCGATATATGCAATAAAAACAGAACTTCTCCCCTTTTCAATATCTTACTCAGTATTTTAACGAGAAACAAATAGATGATTGAAAATGAAGTATTTAAGGTTATTATCTAATCAATTATGTGTTTGCATTATTTTTATCGTATATATAATGAATTAATACCCATGGACTGAAAATTTACAAAAACGTGGAAAACGGCAAAATATTGCCTAATTCGATGAAATTTTGTTTAAATCACATGAAGGAAAAGGGGATGATAAACGTCAAAATATTGCTAAATTCGATGATTTTTCGTACGAAACAAAATGCAAGAAAACTTGCTTAAAATGCAATATTATGCGAAATTCTGAGATTTGAAGGCCAAATCACATATCGTGATACTACATGAAATAGTATCGAAATATTGGTAAAAATGAATATATTTACGTCATATCAAACTACATGAAAAACGTGAAAAAAATCACTATATAACCATATTTGAGGATTTTAACTTCAAATCATAGAGCGAGGTTTCGTATTATTTAGTTCCAAGAAAAGACATATGACAATGTTGTTTCCAATACAAATGATAAAAAACAATGTGTTTTCATTAGAATTAGCTATGATGTTCTTGATTTTCCGTTTATATTAACGAGGGAAGATGTACACGTAAAACCGCTCTAATCCGGCTGAAACGTCGATATATGCAATAAAAACCGAACTTTTCCCCTTTTCAATATCTTACTCAGTATTTTAACGAGAAACAAATAAATGATTGAAAATTAAGTATTTAAGGTTATTTTCTAATCAATTATGTGTTTGCATCACTTTTATCGTATATATATGAATCATATATCTTTTCTACCCATGGACTGAAAATTCACAAAAACGTGGAAAACGGCAAAATATTGCCTAATTCGATGATATTTTGTTTAAATCACATGAAGGAAAAGGGGGATGATATACGTCAAAATAATGCTAAATTCGATGATTTTTCGTACGAAACAAAATGCAAGAAAACTTGCTTAAAATGCAATATTATGCGAAATTCTGATATTTCAAGGCCAAATCACATATCGTGATACTACATGAAATAGTATCGAAATAATGGTAAAAATGAATATATTTACGTAATATCAAACTACATGAAAAACGTGAAAAATGTCACTATTTAACCATATTTGAGGATTTTAACTTTAAATCATGGAGCGAGGTTTCGTATTATTTGGATCCAAGAAAAGACATATGACAATGTTGTTTCCAATACAAATGATAAAAATCAAAGTGTTTTCATTAGAATTAACTAAAATGTTCCTGGTTTTCCGTTTATATTACCGATGGAAGATGTACACGAAAATCGCTCTTTTCCGGCTGAAACGTCGATATATGCAATAAAAACAGAACTTCTCCCCTTTTCAATAATTTACTCAGTATTTTAACGAGAAACAAATAGATGATTGAAAATGAAGTATTTAAGGTTATTATCTAATCAATAATGTGTTTGCATCATTTTTATCGTATATATAAGAATTAATACCCATGGACGGAAAATTCACAAAAACGTGGAAAACGGCAAAATATTGCCTAATTCGATGAAATTTTGTTTAAATCACATGAAGGAAAAGGGGATGATAAACGTCAAAATATTGCTAAATTCGATGATTTTTCGTACGAAACAAAATGCAAGAAAAATTGCTTAAAATGCAATATTATGCGAAATTCTGAGATTTGAAGGCCAAATCACATATCGTGATACTACATGAAATAGTATCGAAATATTGGTAAAAATGAATATATTTACGTAATATCAAACTACATGAAAAACGTGAAAAAAATCACTATATAACCATATTTGAGGATTTTAACTTCAAATCATAGAGCGAGGTTTCGTATTATTTAGTTCCAAGAAAAGACATATGACAATGTTGTTTCCAATACAAATGATAAAAAACAATGTGTTTTCATTAGAATTAGCTATGATGTTCTTGATTTTCCGTTTATATTAACGAGGGAAGATGTACACGTAAAACCGCTCTAATCCGGCTGAAACGTCGATATATGCAATAAAAACCGAACTTTTCCCCTTTTCAATATCTTACTCAGTATTTTAATGAGAAACAAATAAATGATTGAAAATTAAGTATTTAAGGTTATTTTCTAATCAATTATGTGTTTGCATCACTTTTATCGTATATATATGAATCATATATCTTTTCTACCCATGGACTGAAAATTCACGAAAACGTGGAAAACGGCAAAATATTGCCTAATTCGATGATATTTTGTTTAAATCACATGAAGGAAAAGGGGATGATATACGTCAAAATAATGCTAAATTCGATGATTTTTCGTACGAAACAAAATGCAAGAAAACTTGCTTAAAATGCAATATTATGCGAAATTCTGATATTTCAAGGCCAAATCACATATCGTGATACTACATGAAATAGTATCGAAATAATGGTAAAAATGAATATATTTACGTAATATCAAACTACATGAAAAACGTGAAAAAAGTCACTATTTAACCATATTTGAGGATTTTAACTTTAAATCATGGAGCGAGGTTTCGTATTATTTGGATCCAAGAAAAGACATATGACAATGTTGTTTCCAATACAAATGATAAAAATCAAAGTGTTTTCATTAGAATTAACTAAAATGTTCCTGGTTTTCCGTTTATATTACCGATGGAAGATGTACACGAAAATCGCTCTTTTCCGGCTGAAACGTCGATATATGCAATAAAAACAGAACTTCTCCCCTTTTCAATAATTTACTCAGTATTTTAACGAGAAACAAATAGATGATTGAAAATGAAGTATTTAAGGTTATTATCTAATCAATAATGTGTTTGCATCATTTTTATCGTATATATAAGAATTAATACCCATGGACGGAAAATTCACAAAAACGTGGAAAACGGCAAAATATTGCCTAATTCGATGATATTTTGTTTAAATCACATGAAGGAAAAGGGGATGATAAACGTCAAAACATTGCTAAATTCGATGATTTTTCGTACGAAACAAAATGCAAGAAAACTTGCTTAAAATGCAATATTATGCGAAATTCTGAGATTTGAAGGCCAAATCACATATCGTGATACTACATGAAATAGTATCGAAATATTGGTAAAAAATGAATATATTTACGTAATATCAAACTACATGATTAACGTGAAAAAGTTACTATTTTACCATATTTGAGGATTTTAACTTCAAATCATAGAGCGAGGTTTCGTATTATTTAGATCCAAGAAAAGACATATGACAATGTTGTTTCCAATACAAATGATAAAAAACAATGTTTTTTCATTAGAATTAACTATAATGTTCTTGATTTTCCGTTTATATTACCGATGAAAGATGTACACGTAAAACCGCTCTAATCCGACTGAAACGTCGATATATGCAATAAAAACAGAACTTCTCCCCTTTTCAATATCTTATTCAGTATTTTACAAGAAACAAATAGTTGATTGAAAATGAAGTGTTTAAGGTTAATTTCTAATCAATTATGTGTTTGCATCATTTTTATCGTATATTTAATGAATTAATAGCAATAAACTGAAAATTCACAAAAACGTGGAAAAACGGCAAAATATTGCCTAATTCGATGATATTTTGTTTAAATCACATAAAGGGAAAGGGGATGATAAAGGTCAAAATATTGCTAAATTCGATGATTTTAGTACAAAACAAAATGCAAGAAAACTTGCTTAAAAATGGAAAATTTGCGAAATTCTGAGATATGACGGCCAAATCACATATCGTGAGAAAACATGAAGTAGTATCGAAATATTGGTAAAAACTAATATATTTACGTAAAATCACACTACATGAATAACGTGAAAAAAGTCACTATATTACCATATTTGAGGATTTTAACTTCAAATCTTAGAGCGAGGTTTCGTATTATTTAGATTCAAGAAAAGACAATTGACATGGTTGTTTCCAATACAAATGATAAAAATCAATGTGTTTTCATTAGAATTAACTAAAATGTTCCTGATTTTCCGAAAATATTACCGATGGAAGATGTACACGTAAAACCGCTCTAATCCGGCTGAAACGTCGATATATGCAATAAAAACAGAACTTCTCCCCTTTTCAATATCTTACTCAGTATTTTAACGAGAAACAAATAGTTGATTGAAAATGAAGTGTTTAAGGTTAGTTTCTAATCAATTATGTGTTTGCATCATTTTTATCGTATATTTAATGAATTAATAGCAATAAACTGAAAACTCACAAAAACGTGGAAAAACAGCAAAATATTGCCTAATTCGATGATATTTTGTTTGTCACATAAAGGAAAAGAGGATGATAGACGTCAAAATATTGCTGAATTCGACGATTTTTAGTACGAAACAAAATGCAAGAAAACTTGCTTAAAATGCATTATTTTGCGAAAATCTGAGATTTGAAGGCCAAATCACATATTGTGATAAAACATGAAGTAGTATCGAAATATTGGTAAAAACTAATATATTTACGTAAAATCACACTACATGAATAACGTGAAAAAAGTCACTATATTACCATATTTGAGGATTTTAACTTCAAATCTTAGCGCGAGGTTACGTATTATTTAGATCCAAGAAAAGACATATGACAATGTTGTTTCCAATACAAATGATAAAAATCAATGTGTTTTCATTAGAATTAACTAAAATATTCCTGATTTTCCGTTTATATTACCGATAGAAGATGTGCACGTAAAACCGCTCTAATCCGGCTGAAACGTCGATATATGCAATAAAAACAGAACTTCTCCCCTTTTCAATATCTTAGTCAGTATTTTAACAAGAAACAAATAGTTGATTGAAAATGAAGTGTTTGAGGTTAATTTCTAATCAATTTCGATACTACTTCATGTTTTCTTAGGATATGTGATTTCGTCTTCAAATCTCAGAATTTCGCAAATTTTGCATTTTAAGCAAGTTTTCTTGCATTTTGTTTTGTACTAAAAATCATCGAATTTAGCAATATTTTGACCATTATCATCCCCTTTTCCTTTATGTGATTTAAACAAAATATCATTGAATTAGGCCGTTTTTCCACGTTTTTGTGAATTTTCAGTTTATTGTTATTAATTCATTAAATATACGATAAAAATTATGCAAACACATAATTGATCAGAAATTAACCTTAAATACTTCATTTTCAATCATCTATTTGTTTCTCGTTAAAATACTGAGTAAGATATTTAAAAGGGGAGAAGTTCTGTTTTTATTGCATATATCGACGTTTCAGCTGGATTAGAACGGTTTTATGTGTACCATTACTTCCATCGGTAATATAAACCGAAAATCAGGAACATTTTAGTTAATTTTAATGAAAGCACATTGATTTTTATCATTTGTATTGGAAGCAACATCTTTATACATCTTTTCTAGGGTCTAAAAAATACGAAACGTCGCTCAATGATTCGAAGTTAAAATCTTCAAATTTGGTATAATAATGACTTTTTTCAAGTTTTTCATGTAGTTTGATATTGTGTAAATATATTCATTTTTACCAATATTTCGATACTATTTCATGTAGTATCACGATATGTGATTTGGCCTTCAAATCTCAGATTTTCGCATAATATTGCATTTTAAGCAAGTTTTCTTGCATTTTGTTTCGTACTAAAAATCATCTAATTCAGCAATATTTTGACGTTCATCATCCCCTTTTCGTTTTTGTGATATAAACAAAATATCATCGAATTAGGCAATATTTTGCTGTTTTTCCATGTTTTTGTGAATTTTCAGTTTATTGCTATTAATTCATAAAATATACGATAAAAATGATGCAAACATATAATTGACTAGAAATTAACCTTAAACACTTCATTTTCAATCAACTATTTGTTTCTCGGTAAAATACTGAGTAAGATATTGGAAAGGGGAGAAGTTCTGTTTTTATTGCATATTAAATAGACTGTCTTTATCTACCCTATCAATCCCCTTCAGAATCTTGAATGTGGTGATCATGTCCCCCCTAACTCTTCTGTCTTCCAGCGAAGTGAGGTTTAATTCCCGTAGTCTCTCCACGTAGCTCATACCTCTCAGCTCGGGTACTAGTCTCGTGGCAAACCTTTGAACCTTTTCCAGTTTAGTCTTATCCTTGACTAGATATGGACTCCATGCTGGGGCTGCATACTCCAGGATTGGCCTGACATATGTGGTATACAAAGTTCTGAATGATTCTTTACACAAGTTTCTGAATGCCGTTCGTATGTTGGCCAGCCTGGCATATGCCGCTGATGTTATCCGCTTGATATGTGCTGCAGGAGACAGGTCTGGCGTGATATCAACCCCCAAGTCTTTTTCCTTCTCTGACTCCTGAAGAATTTCCTCTCCCAGATGATACCTTGTATCTGGCCTCCTGCTCCCTACACCTATCTTCATTACATTACATTTGGTTGGGTTAAACTCTAACAACCATTTGTTCGACCATGCCTTGAGCTTGTCTAGGTCTTCTTGAAGCCTCAAACAGTCCTCTTCTGTTTTAATTCTTCTCATAATTTTAGCATCGTCCGCAAACATTGAGAGAAATGAATCGATACCCTCCGGGAGATCATTTACATATATCAGAAACAAGATAGGACCGAGTACAGAGCCCTGTGGGACTCCACTGGTGACTTCACGCCAATCGGAGGTCTCACCCCTCACCGTAACTCTATGCTTCCTATTGCTTAGATACTCCCTTATCCACTGAAGCACCTTACCAGCTACACCTGCCTGTCTCTCCAGCTTATGTACCAGCCTCTTATGCGGTACTGTGTCAAAGGCTTTCCGACAATCCAAGAAAATGCAGTCCGCCCAGCCCTCTCTTTCTTGCTTAGTCTGTGTCACCTGATCGTAGAATTCTATCAAGCCTGTAAGGCAAGATTTAGCCTCCCTGAATCCATGTTGGCGATTTGTCACGAAGTCCCTTCTCTCCAGATGTGTTACCAGGTTTTTTCTCACGATCTTCTCCATCACCTTGCATGGTATACAAGTCAAGGAGACTGGCCTGTAGTTCAGTGCCTCTTGTCTGTCGCCCTTTTTGTATATTGGGACCACATTCGCCGTCTTCCATATTTCTGGTCGGTCTCCCGTCTCTAGTGACTTACTATACACTATGGAGAGTGGCAAGCAAAGTGCCTCTGCACACTCTTTCAGTACCCATGGTGAGATCCCATCTGGACCAACAGCCTTTCTAACATCCAGATCCAGCAGGTGTCTCTTGACCTCCTCTCTCGTAATTTCGAACTCCTCCAACTGTGTGTGTGTGTGTGTGTGTGTGTGTGTGTGTGTGTGTGTGTGTGTGTGTGTGTGTGTGTGTGTGTGTGTGTGTGTGTGTGTGTGTGTGTGTGTGTGTGTGTGTGTGTGTGTGTTATGGCAGCATGGGGATGTGTGTTTGTTATTGGCAGCATGGAGGCATATGTGTGTGTTGTGGGCAGTTATTTGGAAATGTGTGTGTGTGTGTTATGGGCAGTTATTTGGAAATGTGTGTGTGTTATGGGCAGCGTGGAGGCATGTTTATTCACCTAGCACTTTATTGCATTGCGTGCGCCCGACCCACACTACCTAAGGTGGGCCTCAGTGTTTCCGGGAGCGAGTGGTAATTCTGAAAAGTGTATACTGTTTTCAACTTTGTCACCTAATTCTCGTCCAAGGTTTTTCAAATTGGTGTCATTGTGTTCGAAATAGAATTTTCTACAGGACTAACGGCATATAAAGACCAAAAGTCTGGCGTACCATCCACAACAAACAGAGAAAGTGAGTGCTTGTTACCCGCTAGCACACAAGAGCGATAAAATGTGATCACTTTTTTCACTTTTGTCACCTCAATTCCCGTCCTAGGGCTTTCATTTGGGTATTTCACTTTTCACTTTTCATCACTTTTCAGAATACACTGAAAAGTGTATTCTCTTTTCCCTTTGTCATCTCATTTCTCGTCCTAGGTTTTTCAATTTGGTATCAATGTGTTCGCAATAGAATTATCTGCAAGACTAAATGCATATTAAGCCCAGCGAGAAAGTGAGAAAGTAAGAGCGTAGTACTCAGAACCGCGCAAGAGCAATAAAATGTATACACTCTCTTCACTTTGGACATCTCAATTCTCGTCCTAGGTCTTTCATTTTGGTAAGATTGTGTTCGCAATAGAATTCCCTACAGAAGTATATGCAAATATAAAGTGCAAAACCCAGGTGGTTTTGCACTTTATGACCCTATGCCTACTCATAACATTGATGTCATTACCTAAATGATGATGTTAGATGTCATTACCTAAACCATGACTGACATATGAAGGTGAGAGTATCTGTGTTCCAGTAACATGTGTGAAAGAATCCTTGTGAACCACATTTATTCCTGATAGAGTCTGTACGTACCAGAAATATCGAAGATTAACTGTTTTATGATATATAATGAGATAAAGAGAAAGATATGAATAGAGAGAGGAAGACATGGAGACAGAGAGAGTAAGCCACACATGCACAAATATACTCAAATTTCGTCAAATATGAAAGTTTTACGTGTTCATTGTTGACTCAAAATCCGGAATTCTAGGTTCGATTACCAGTGGCTGCAGAAATGGCTTGGGCACATTTTCTCTCACCTAATGCATCTGTTCACCTAGCAGTAAATATGAACCCAGTACTTAGTCAGCATGTTGTGGGGTTGTATCGTGGGGTAGGGTAGTAATTGGACCTACTAAGCCGTTCACGACATAAAATGTTTGGGCACATTTCCTCTCATTAAATGCATCTGTTCACCTAGCAGTAAATTGGTAGCCAGGAGTCAGTCAGCATGTTGTGAACTGGTATCATGGGAGAACGAGAGAGGCAGAAATACAGAGAAAGAAACAGGCATAACATACAAAGTCAGAAAGAGAACAGAAGAGAGGAAGATCAGAGGAAGATCAGAGAGAGAGACAGCGAGAGAACGGTAACAGCCTGTTTGTATAAATTTGCTGTCCTCACTCCTACTCTGCAGATAAGGAGAAAAAACTCTTACAATGTTGATTGCCTTTTTTTTCTAACTAATAGCTTACCACAATTCCTACAACTTCTCTCACAAAGTGAAAATAGTCCCTTTCAGTACCATAAAAGTTAGTAAATTATTAACCTTCATGAGTCAAAAAAACACTCGAGTTTCTCTCTTTAAATTTTACTTCCGTGTATATTAATTTAAATGTCGAAAAATGCCCTCAATAATGTCTAAGTTATCAACGTGTTGGTCTCTTTCTAGGCTTCACACTCCCCCTTCAGCTTCCAGTCAAGACGTCATCCTCCTCCTCCTCAAATAGCCCAAACAAAAACCCATCCACGCCAGGCAAATTTACGTCGGAGCTTTACCCTGTTTATTAACGCCCAAATACAATAATTACAGATATTATTTACTCAAACGTATCTAAGTTAACTGTTGCAGCCAAATATATATTTTGTTCAGCTGGAATATTGGAGCATTAAACCGCCGACGACATGTTACCAAATTACTCAATATAAATATAAGAACCAGCTTTGGAAAACTTGGCGACCCCAGAATGGCCTAGTCGGATGGGAATCTGTTCTCATGAGAACTGACGTGTGTTCGAGTCTGTCAAAACGGTGTAACTACAGGGCACAGATTTGTGTGTGTCCCGTCTGCTGCGTTCGTCCATCTCGACTGTGAGGTCTCTGGGTAGCTAAAACTTGACCTGACCTGACCTGACCCTGGGATGTGGGGAAGGGTGAAAGTCCGGGGGCCCACGGACCCATACCTGGACCCGAGTTAGATTAGGTAAGGCGAGGTCAGGTCGTGTCGTGTCAGGTCGTGTCGTGTCAGGTCGTGTCGTGTCAGGTCGTGTCGGGTCAGGTCGTGTCAGGTCGTGTCGGGTCAGGTCGTGTCAGGTCGTGTCAGGTCGTGTCGGGTCAGGTCGTGTCGTGTCAGGTCAGGTCGGGTCGGGTCGTGTCGGGTCGTGACGTGTCGGGTCGTGTCGTGTCGGTTCGGGTCGGGTCGTGTCGGGTCGGGTCGTGTCGGGTCGGGTCGTGTCGGGTCAGGTCGTGTCGGGTCAGGTCGTGTCGGGTCAGGTCGTGTCGGGTCAGGTCGTGTCGGGTCAGGTCGTGTCGGGTCAGGTCGTGTCGGGTCAGGTCGGGTCATAAATAAATAAAAATAAATAAATAAAAATGAATAAATAAAAATGAATAAATAAAGCTCCGAATGTACCGCCGAATGTATCGCCGAATGAATAATAACGAATAAAGCATAAATAAATATAAATAAAAAATAAAAAATAAAAATAAAATATAAATAAATAAATAAAAATGAATAAATAATTTTTTACCCGTTTTTTACCCGTGTAAAAACGGGTAAACCCGACAGGTAAACCCGTCGTCGTAAGTAAGTGTAAGTCGTCGAATAAATAAAATAAAATAAAATAGTCTAAAATCTGTTCTCATGATAACTGACGTGAAAACTGTAAACTAAACACGTCGGGTAAACTGTCAGGGTAAAGCGGCGGGTAAACCGTCGGGTAAACCGTCTCTGTAAACCGTCGGGTAAACCGTCGGTTAAACCGTCATTGTAAACCGTCGGGTAAACCGTCATTGTAAACCGTCGGGTAAATCGTCATTGTAAACCGTCGGGTAAACCTTCGGGTAAACCTTCGGGTAAACCGTCATTGTAAACTGTCGGGTAAATCGTCGAGTAAACCGTCGGGTAAATCGTCGGGTCGGGTAAATGGAGCGATCATAAAAGAAAATAAATGGTAAAACCATTTATTGTTTTGATTTTTTATTTGATATTATATGATTATATGATTGATTTGATGTTATATGATATTTGATATTGATTGACGTCAATCAATCTTCGGCTATCCAGAGAATCTATCGAAACTGATGCTCCTACAGGAGAGGACATCACAGAAATCTATCTGTGCCCTGTAGTTGCATCGGTTGCGACAGGCTCGAACTCAGGTTTATCCGGGTTATAAACATGTTCTGTCCGAACATGTTCGTCGACCATAATCGTCTTTACTTTTCCCATACCATAAATGAAAAGTAAATGGTCGGACCGAACATAATCGTCGGGTAAACCGTCAGGTAAATCATCTGGTAAATCGTCGGGTAAATCGTCGGGTAAATCGTCGGGTAAAGCGTCGGGTAAATTGTCGGGTTAATCGTCGGGTAAAGCGTTGGGGAAAGCGTCGGGTAAATCGTCAGGTAAATAATCGGGTAAAGCGTCGCGTCGGGACAGGCCTGTCAGTGTGTTGCTGGAGACCCCTGCCAGTGTGTTGCTGGAGACCACTGCCAGTGTGTTGCTGGAGACCTCTGCCAGTGTGTTGCTGGAGACCCCTGCCAGTGTGTTGCTGGAGACCCCTGCCAGTGTGTTGATGGAGACCCCTGACAGTGTGTTGCTGGAGATCTCTGCCAGTGTGTTGCTGGAGACCCCAGCCAGTGTGTTGCTGGAGACCCCTGCCAGTGTGTTGCTGGAGACCTCTGCCAGTGTGTTGCTGGAGACCCCTGCCAGTATGTTGCTGGAGACCTCTGCCAGTGTGTTGCTGGAGACCCCTGCCAGTGTGTTGCTGGACACCCCTGCCAGTGTGTTGCTGGACACCCCTGCCAGTGTGTTGCTGGAGACCCCTGCCAGTGTGTTGCTGGGGACCCCTGCCAGTGTGTTGCTGGAGACCTCTGCCAGTGTGTTGCTGGAGACCCCTACCAGTGTGTTGCTGGAGACCTCTGCAAGTGTGTTGCTGGAGACCCCTGCCAGTGTGTTGCTGGAAACCTCTGCCAGTGTGTTGCTGGAGACCTCTGCCAGTGTGTTGCTGGAGACCCCTGCCAGTGTGTTGCTGGAGACCTCTGCCAGTGTGTTGCTGGAGACCTCTGCCAGTGTGTTGCTGGAGACCCCTGCCAGTGTGTTGCTGGAGACCTCTGACAGTGTGTTGCTGGAGACCTCTGCCAGTGTGTTGCTGGAGACCCCTGCCATTGTGTTGCTGGAGACCCCTGCCAGTGTGTTGCTGGAGACCTCTGCCAGTGTTTTGCTGTGTGTGTGAGGGTGTGTACTCACCTAGTTGTACTCACCTATTTGTGCTTGCGGGGGTTGAGCTTTGGCTCTTTGGTCCCGCCTCTCAATGGTCAATCAACTGGTGTATAGATTCCTGAGCCTACTGGGCTCTATCATATCAACATATTTAATAACCTTAAATACTTCATTTTCAATCATCTATTTGTTTCTCGTTAAAATACTGAGTAAGATATTGAAAAGGGGAGAAGTTCGGTTTTTATTGCATATATCGACGTTTCAGCCGGATTAGAGCGGTTTTACGTGTACATCTTCCATCGTTAATATAAACGGAAAATCAAGAACATAATAGTTAATTCTAATGAAAACACATTGTTTTTTATCATTTGTATTGGAAACAACATTGTCATATGTCTTTTCTTGGATCTAAATAATACGAAACCTCGCTCTATGATTTGAAGTTAAAATCCTCAAATATGGTTATATAGTGATTTTTTTCATGTTTTTCATGTAGTTTGATATTACGTAAATATATTCATTTTTACCAATATTTCGATACTATTTCATGTAGTATCACGATATGTGATTTTGCCTTCAAATCTCAGAATTTCGCATAATATTGCATTTTAAGCAAGTTTTCTTGCATTTTGTTTCGTAGGAAAAATCATCGAATATAGCAATATTTTGACGTTTATCATCTCCTTTTCCTTCATGTGATTTAAACAAAATATCATCGAATTAGGCAATATTTTGCCGTTTTCCACGTTTTTGTGAATTTTCAGTCCATGGGTTTTAATTCATATATATACGATAAAAATGATGCAAACACATAATTGATTAGATAATAACCTTAAATACTTCATTTTCAATCAACTATTTCTTTCTCGTTAAAATACTGAGTAAGATATTGAAAGGGGGAGAAGTTCTGATTTTATTGCATATATCGACGTTTCAGCCGGAATAGAGCGGATTTCGTGTACATCTTCCATCGGTAATATAAACGGAAAATCAGGAACATTTTAGTTAATTCTAATGAAAACATATTGATTTTTATCATTTGTATTGGAAACAACATTGTCATATGTCTTTTCTTGCATCTAAATAATACGAAACCTCGCTCTATGATTTGAAGGTAAAATCCTCATATATGGTAAAATAGTAACTTTTTCACGTTAATCATGTAGTTGATTAATTTGCGTTACGTTAATTTGCGTCATCAAATATTACGCAAATATATTCATTTTTACCAATATTTCGATACTATTTCATGTATTATCACGATATGTGATTTGGCCTTCAAATCTCAGAATTTCGCATAATATTGCATTTTAAGCAAGTTTTCTTGCATTTTGCTTCGTACGAAAAATCATCGAATTTAGCAATATTTTAACGTTTATCATCTCCTTTTCCTTCATGTGATTTAAACAAAATATCATCGAATTAGGCAATATTTTGCCGTTTTCCACGTTTTTGTGAATTTTCAGTCCATGGGTATTAAATCATATATATACGATGAAAATGATGCAAACACATATTTGATTAGATAATAACCTTAAATACTTCATTTTCAATCATCTATTTGTTTCTCGTTAAAATACTGAGTAAGATATTGAAAAGGGGAGAAGTTCGGTTTTTATTGCATATATCGACGTTTCAGCCGGATTAGAGAGGTTTTACGTGTACATCTTCCCTCGTTAATATAAACGGAAAATCGAGAACATTTTAGTTATTTCTAACGAAAACACATTGTTTTTTATCATTTGTATTGGAAACAACATTGTCATATGTCTTTTCTCGGATCTAAATAATACGAAACCTCGCTCTATGATTTGAAGTTAAAATCCTCAAATATGGTTATATAGTGATTTTTTTCATGTTTTTCATGTAGTTTGATATTACGTAAATATATTCATTTTTACCAATATTTCGATACTATTTCATGTAGTATCACGATATGTGATTTGGCCTTCAAATCTCAGAATTTCGCATAATATTGCATTTTAAGCAAGTTTTCTTGCATTTTGTTTCGTACGAAAAATCATCGAATATAGCAATATTTTGACGTTTATCATCTCCTTTTCCTTCATGTGATTTTAACAAAATATCATCGAATTAGGCAATATTTTGCCGTTTTCCACGTTTTTGTGAATTTTCAGTCCATGGGTTTTAATTCATATATATACGATAAAAATGATGCAAACACATAATTGATTAGATAATAACCTTAAATACTTCATTTTCAATCAACTATTTCTTTCTCGTTAAAATACTGAGTAAGATATTGAAAGGGGGAGAAGTTCTGATTTTATTGCATATATCGACGTTTCAGCCGGAATAGAGCGGATTTCGTGTACATCTTCCATCGGTAATATAAACGGAAAATCAGGAACATTTTAGTTAATTCTAATGAAAACACATTGATTTTTATCATTTGTATTGGAAAAAACATTGTCATATGTCTTTTCTTGCATCTAAATAATACGAAACCTCGCTCTATGATTTGAAGGTAAAATCCTCAAATATGGTAAAATAGTAACTTTTTCACGTTAATCATGTAGTTGATTAATTTGCGTTACGTAAATTTGCGTAATCAAATATTACGCAAATATATTCATTTTTACCAATATTTCGATACTATTTCATGTATTATCACGATATGTGATTTGGCCTTCAAATCTCAGAATTTCGCATAATATTGCATTTTAAGCAAGTTTTCTTGCATTTTGCTTCGTACGAAAAATCATCGAATTTAGCAATATTTTAACGTTTATCATCTCCTTTTCCTTCATGTGATTTAAACAAAATATCATCGAATTAGGCAATATTTTGCCGTTTTCCACGTTTTTGTGAATTTTCAGTCCATGGGTATTAAATCATATATATACGATAAAAATGATGCAAACACATAATTGATTAGATAATAACCTTAAATACTTCATTTTCAATCATCTATTTGTTTCTCGTTAAAATACTGAGTAAGATATTGAAAAGGGGAGAAGTTCGGTTTTTATTGCATATATCGACGTTTCAGCCGGATTAGAGCGGTTTTACGTGTACATCTTCCCTCGTTAATATAAACGGAAAATCAAGAACATTTTAGTTATTTCTAACGAAAACACATTGTTTTTTATCATTTGTATTGGAAACAACATTGTCATATGTCTTTTCTTTTATCTAAAAAATACGAAACCTCGCTCTATGATTTGAAGTTAAAATCCTCAAATATTATTATATAGTAACTTTTTTCACGTTTTTCATGTAGTTTGATATTACGTAAATATATTCATTTTTACCAATATTTCGATACTATTTCATGTAGTATCACGATATGTGATTTGGCCTTCAACTCACAGAATTTCGCATAATATTGCATTTTAAGCAAGTTTTCTTGCATTTTGTTTCGTACGATAAATCATCGAATTTAGCAATATTTTGACGTTTATCATCCCCTTTTCCTTCATGTGATTTAAACAAAATATCATCGAATTAGGCAATATTTTGCCGTTTTTCCACTTTTTTGTGAATTTTCAGTCTATGGGTATTAATTCATTATGTATACGATAAAAATGATGCAAACACATAATTGATTAGATAATAACCTTAAATACTTCATTTTCAATCATCTATTTGTTTCTCGTTAAAATACTGAGTAAGATATTGAAAAGGGGAGAAGTTCGGTTTTTATTGCATATATCGACGTTTCAGCCGGATTAGAGCGGTTTTACGTGTACATCTTCCCTCGTTAATATAAACGGAAAATCAAGAACATTATAGTTAATTCTAATGAAAACACATTGTTTTTTATCATTTGTATTGGAAACAACATTGTCATATGTCTTTTCTTGGAACTAAATAATACGAAACCTCGCTCTATGATTTGAAGGTAAAATCCTCAAATATGGTAAAATAGTGACTTTTTCACGTTAATCATGTAGTTTGATATTACGCAAATATATTCATTTTTACCAATATTTCGATACTATTTCATGTAGTATCACGATATGTGATTTGGCCTTCAAATCTCAGAATTTCGCATAATATTGCATTTTAAGCAAGTTTTCTTGCATTTTGTTTCGTACGAAAAATCATCGAATTTAGCAATATTTTGACGTTTATCATCCCCTTTTCCTTCATGTGATTTAAACAATATCATCGAATTAGGCAATATTTTGCCGTTTTTCCACGTTTTTGTGAATTTTCAGTCCATGGGTATTAATTCATATATGTACGATGAAAATGATGCAAACACACAATTGATTAGATAATAACCATAAATACTTCATTTTCAATCAACTATTTGTTTCTCGTTAAAATACTGAGTAAGATATTGAAAAGGGGAGAAGTTCTGTTTTTATTGCATATATCGACGTTTCAGCCGGAATAGAGCGATTTTCGTGTACATCTTCCATCGGTAATATAAACGGAAAACCAGGAACATTTTAGATAATTCTAATGAAAACACTTTGATTTTTATCATTTGTATTGGAAACAACATTGTCAAATGTCTTTTCTTGGATCCAAATAATACGAAACCTCGCTCTATGATTTGAAGTTAAAATCCTCAAATATGGTTAAATAGTGACTTTTTTCACGTTTATCATGTAGTGTGATATTACGTAAATATATTCATTTTTACCATTATTTCGATACTATTTCATTTAGTATCACGATATGTGATTTGGCCTTGAAATCTCAGAATTTCGCATAATATTGCATTTTAAGCAAGTTTTCTTGCATTTTGTTTCGTACGAAAAATCATCGAATTTAGCAATATTTTGACGTTTATCATCCCCTTTTCCGTGTAAATGTGATTTAAACAAATATCATCGAATTAGGCAATATTTTGCCGTTTTTCCACGTTTTTGTGAATTTTCAGTCCATGGGTATTAATTCATATGTATACGATAAAAATGATGCAAACACATAATTGATTAGATAATAACCTTAAATACTTCATTTTCAATAATCTATTTGTTTCTCGTTAAAATACTGAGTAAGATGTTGAAAAGGGGAGAAGTTCGGTTTTTATTGCATATATCGACGTTTCAGCCGGAATTAGAGCGATTTTACGTGTACATCTTCCATCGGTAATATAAACGGAAAATCAAGAACATTATAGATAATTCTAATGAAAACACATTGATTTTTTATCATTTGTATTGGAAACAACATTGTCATATGTCTTTTCTTGGATCCTAAATAATACGAAACCTCGCTCTATGATTTGAAGTTAAAATCCTCAAATATGGTTAAATAGTGACTTTTTTCACGTTATCATGTAGTTTGATATTACGTAATATATATTCATTTTTACCAATTATTTCGATACTATTTCATGTAGTATCACGATATGTGATTTGGCCTTCAAATCTCAGAATTTCGCATAATATTGCATTTTAAGCAAGTTTCCTTGCATTTTGTTTCGTACGAAAAATCATCGAATTTAGCAATATTTTGACGTTTATCATCCCCTTTTCCTTTATTTGATTTAAACAAAATATCATCGAATTAGGCAATATTTTGCCGTTTTTCCACGTTTTTGTGAATTTTCAGTCTATGGGTATTAATTCATTAAATATACGATAAAAATGATGCAAACACATAATTGATTAGATAATAACCTTAAATACTTCATTTTCAATCAACTATTTGTTTCTCGTTAAAATTCTGAGTAAGATATTAAAAAGGGGAGAAGTTCTGTTTTTATTGCATATATCGACGTTTCAGCCGGAATAGAGCGATTTTCGTGTACATCTTCCATCGGTAATATAAACGGAAAACCAGGAATATTTTAGTTAATTCTAATGAAAACACTTTGATTTTTATCATTTGTATTGGAAACAACATTGTCATATGTCTTTTCTTGGATCCAAATAATACGAAACCTCGCTCTATGATTTGAAGTTAAAATCCTCAAATATGGTTAAATAGTGACTTTTTTCACGTTTTTCATGTAGTTTGATATTACGTAAATATATTCATTTTTACCAATATTTCTATACTATTTCATGTATTATCACGATATGTGATTTTGCCTTCAAATCTCAGAATTTCGCATAATATGGCATTTTAAGCAGGTTTTCTTGCATTTTGTTTCGTACGAAAAATCATCGAATTTAGCAATATTTTGACGTTTATCATCCCCTTTTCCTTCATGTGATTTAAACAAAATATCATCGAATTAGGCAATATTTTGCCGTTTTCCACGTTTTTGTAAATTTTCAGTCTATGGGTATTAATTCATTATGTATACGATAAAAATGATGCAAACACATAATTGATTAGATAATAACCTTAAATACTTCATTTTCAATCATCTATTTGTTTCTCGTTAAAATACTGAGTAAGATATTGAAAAGGGGAGAAGTTCGGTTTTTATTGCATATATCGACGTTTCAGCCGGATTAGAGCGGTTTTACGTGTACATCTTCCCTCGTTAATATAAACGGAAAATCAAGAACATTATAGTTAATTCTAATGAAAACACATTGTTTTTTATCATTTGTATTGGAAACAACATTGTCATATGTCTTTTCTTGGAACTAAATAATACGAAACCTCGCTCTATGATTTGAAGGTAAAATCCTCAAATATGGTAAAATAGTGACTTTTTCACGTTAATCATGTAGTTTGATATTACGCAAATATATTCATTTTTACCAATATTTCGATACTATTTCATGTAGTATCACGATATGTGATTTGGCCTTCAAATCTCAGAATTTCGCATAATATTGCATTTTAAGCAAGTTTTCTTGCATTTTGTTTCGTACGAAAAATCATCGAATTTAGCAATATTTTGACGTTTATCATCCCCTTTTCCTTCATGTGATTTAAACAATATCATCGAATTAGGCAATATTTTGCCGTTTTTCCACGTTTTTGTGAATTTTCAGTCCATGGGTATTAATTCATATATGTACGATGAAAATGATGCAAACACACAATTGATTAGATAATAACCATAAATACTTCATTTTCAATCAACTATTTGTTTCTCGTTAAAATACTGAGTAAGATATTGAAAAGGGGAGAAGTTCTGTTTTTATTGCATATATCGACGTTTCAGCCGGAATAGAGCGATTTTCGTGTACATCTTCCATCGGTAATATAAACGGAAAACCAGGAACATTTTAGATAATTCTAATGAAAACACTTTGATTTTTATCATTTGTATTGGAAACAACATTGTCAAATGTCTTTTCTTGGATCCAAATAATACGAAACCTCGCTCTATGATTTGAAGTTAAAATCCTCAAATATGGTTAAATAGTGACTTTTTTCACGTTTTCATGTAGTGTGATATTACGTAAATATATTCATTTTTACCATTATTTCGATACTATTTCATTTAGTATCACGATATGTGATTTGGCCTTGAAATCTCAGAATTTCGCATAATATTGCATTTTAAGCAAGTTTTCTTGCATTTTGTTTCGTACGAAAAATCATCGAATTTAGCAATATTTTGACGTTTATCATCCCCTTTTCCTTTATTTGATTTAAACAAAATATCATCGAATTAGGCAATATTTTGCCGTTTTTCCACGTTTTTGTGAATTTTCAGTCTATGGGTATTAATTCATTAAATATACGATAAAAATGATGCAAACACATAATTGATTAGATAATAACCTTAAATACTTCATTTTCAATCAACTATTTGTTTCTCGTTAAAATTCTGAGTAAGATATTAAAAAGGGGAGAAGTTCTGTTTTTATTGCATATATCGACGTTTCAGCCGGAATAGAGCGATTTTCGTGTACATCTTCCATCGGTAATATAAACGGAAAACCAGGAATATTTTAGTTAATTCTAATGAAAACACTTTGATTTTTATCATTTGTATTGGAAACAACATTGTCATATGTCTTTTCTTGGATCCAAATAATACGAAACCTCGCTCTATGATTTGAAGTTAAAATCCTCAAATATGGTTAAATAGTGACTTTTTTCACGTTTTTCATGTAGTTTGATATTACGTAAATATATTCATTTTTACCAATATTTCTATACTATTTCATGTATTATCACGATATGTGATTTTGCCTTCAAATCTCAGAATTTCGCATAATATGGCATTTTAAGCAGGTTTTCTTGCATTTTGTTTCGTACGAAAAATCATCGAATTTAGCAATATTTTGACGTTTATCATCCCCTTTTCCTTCATGTGATTTAAACAAAATATCATCGAATTAGGCAATATTTTGCCGTTTTCCACGTTTTTGTAAATTTTCAGTCTATGGGTATTAATTCATTATGTATACGATAAAAATGATGCAAACACATAATTGATTAGATAATAACCTTAAATACTTCATTTTCAATCATCTATTTGTTTCTCGTTAAAATACTGAGTAAGATATTGAAAAGGGGAGAAGTTCGGTTTTTATTGCATATATCGACGTTTCAGCCGGATTAGAGCGGTTTTACGTGTACATCTTCCCTCGTTAATATAAACGGAAAATCAAGAACATTATAGTTAATTCTAATGAAAACACATTGTTTTTTATCATTTGTATTGGAAACAACATTGTCATATGTCTTTTCTTGGAACTAAATAATACGAAACCTCGCTCTATGATTTGAAGGTAAAATCCTCAAATATGGTAAAATAGTGACTTTTTCACGTTAATCATGTAGTTTGATATTACGCAAATATATTCATTTTTACCAATATTTCGATACTATTTCATGTAGTATCACGATATGTGATTTGGCCTTCAAATCTCAGAATTTCGCATAATATTGCATTTTAAGCAAGTTTTCTTGCATTTTGTTTCGTACGAAAAATCATCGAATTTAGCAATATTTTGACGTTTATCATCCCCTTTTCCTTCATGTGATTTAAACAATATCATCGAATTAGGCAATATTTTGCCGTTTTTCCACGTTTTTGTGAATTTTCAGTCCATGGGTATTAATTCATATATGTACGATGAAAATGATGCAAACACACAATTGATTAGATAATAACCATAAATACTTCATTTTCAATCAACTATTTGTTTCTCGTTAAAATACTGAGTAAGATATTGAAAAGGGGAGAAGTTCTGTTTTTATTGCATATATCGACGTTTCAGCCGGAATAGAGCGATTTTCGTGTACATCTTCCATCGGTAATATAAACGGAAAACCAGGAACATTTTAGATAATTCTAATGAAAACACTTTGATTTTTATCATTTGTATTGGAAACAACATTGTCAAATGTCTTTTCTTGGATCCAAATAATACGAAACCTCGCTCTATGATTTGAAGTTAAAATCCTCAAATATGGTTAAATAGTGACTTTTTTCACGTTTTCATGTAGTGTGATATTACGTAAATATATTCATTTTTACCATTATTTCGATACTATTTCATTTAGTATCACGATATGTGATTTGGCCTTGAAATCTCAGAATTTCGCATAATATTGCATTTTAAGCAAGTTTTCTTGCATTTTGTTTCGTACGAAAAATCATCGAATTTAGCAATATTTTGACGTTTATCATCCCCTTTTCCTTTATTTGATTTAAACAAAATATCATCGAATTAGGCAATATTTTGCCGTTTTTCCACGTTTTTGTGAATTTTCAGTCTATGGGTATTAATTCATTAAATATACGATAAAAATGATGCAAACACATAATTGATTAGATAATAACCTTAAATACTTCATTTTCAATCAACTATTTGTTTCTCGTTAAAATTCTGAGTAAGATATTAAAAAGGGGAGAAGTTCTGTTTTTATTGCATATATCGACGTTTCAGCCGGAATAGAGCGATTTTCGTGTACATCTTCCATCGGTAATATAAACGGAAAACCAGGAATATTTTAGTTAATTCTAATGAAAACACTTTGATTTTTATCATTTGTATTGGAAACAACATTGTCATATGTCTTTTCTTGGATCCAAATAATACGAAACCTCGCTCTATGATTTGAAGTTAAAATCCTCAAATATGGTTAAATAGTGACTTTTTTCACGTTTTTCATGTAGTTTGATATTACGTAAATATATTCATTTTTACCAATATTTCTATACTATTTCATGTATTATCACGATATGTGATTTTGCCTTCAAATCTCAGAATTTCGCATAATATGGCATTTTAAGCAGGTTTTCTTGCATTTTGTTTCGTACGAAAAATCATCGAATTTAGCAATATTTTGACGTTTATCATCCCCTTTTCCTTCATGTGATTTAAACAAAATATCATCGAATTAGGCAATATTTTGCCGTTTTCCACGTTTTTGTAAATTTTCAGTCCATGGGTATTAAATCATATATATACGATAAAAATGTTGCAAACACATAATTGATTAGATAATAACCTTAAATACTTCATTTTCAATCATCTATTTGTTTCTCGTTAAAATACTGAGTAAGATATTGAAAGAGGGAGAAGTTCGGTTTTTATTGCATATATCGACGTTTCAGCCGGATTAGAGCGGTTTTACGTGTACATCTTCCCTCGTTAATATAAACGGAAAATCAAGAACATTTTAGTTATTTCTAATGAAAACACATTGTTTTTTATCATTTGTATTGGAAACAACATTGTCATATGTCTTTTCTTTAATCTAAAAAATACGAAACCTCGCTCTATGATTTGAAGTTAAAATCCTCAAATATTATTATATAGAGACTTTTTTCACGTTTTTCATGTAGTTTGATATTACGTAAATATTTTCATTTTTACCAATATTTCGATACTATTTCATGTAGTATCACGATATGTGATTTGCCCTTCAAATCTCAGTATTTCGCGAAATATTGCATTTTAAGCAAGTTTTCTTGCATTTTGTTTCGTACGAAAAATCATCGAATTTAGCAATATTTTGACGTTTATCATCCCCTTTTCCTTCATGTGATTGAAACAAAATATCATCGAATTAGGCAATATTTTGCCGTTTTTCCACGTTTTTGTGAATTTTCAGTCCATGGGTATTAATTCATATATGTACGATGAAAATGATGCAAACACACAATTGATTAGATAATAACCTTAAATACTTCATTTTCAATCAACTATTTGTTTCTCGTTAAAATACTGAGTAAGATATTGAAAAGGGGAGAAGTTCTGTTTTTATTGCATATATCGACGTTTCAGCCGGAATAGAGCGATTTTCGTGTACATTTTCCATCGATAATATAAACGGAAAACCAGGAACATTTTAGATAATTCTAATGAAAACACTTTGATTTTTATCATTTGTATTGGAAACAACATTGTCATATGTCTTTTCTTGGATCCAAATAATACGAAACCTCGCTCTATGATTTGAAGTTAAAATCCTCAAATATGGTTAAATAGTGACTTTTTTCACGTTTTTCACGTGTTCATGTTTTCATGTATATTACGTAAATATATTCATTTTTACCAATATTTCGATGCTATTTCATGTAGTATGATGATATGTGATTTGGCCTTGAAATCTCAGAATTTCGCATAATATTGCATTTTAAGCAAGTTTTCTTGCATTTTGTTTCGTACGA
Source organism: Procambarus clarkii (assembly GCF_040958095.1). Taxonomy (NCBI): domain Eukaryota; kingdom Metazoa; phylum Arthropoda; class Malacostraca; order Decapoda; family Cambaridae; genus Procambarus; species Procambarus clarkii. The sequence goes on along the minus strand of NC_091175.1, from coordinate 906,939 downwards.
AAAATCATCGAATTTAGCAATATTTTGACGTTTATCATCCCCCTTTTCCTTCATGTGATTTAAACAAAATATCATCGAATTAGGCAATATTTTGCCGTTTTCCACGTTTTTGTCAATTTTCATGTCCTATGGGTATTAATTCATATATATTACGATAAAAATGATGCAAACACATAATTGATTAGATAATAACCTTAAATACTTCATTTTCAATCATCTATTTGTTTCTCGTTAAAATACTGAGTAAGATATTGAAAAGGGGAGAAGTTCGGTTTTTATTGCATATATCGACGTTTCAGCCGGATTAGAGCGGTTTTACGTGTACATCTTCCCTCGTTAATATAAACGGAAAATCAAGAACATTATAGTTAATTCTAATGAAAACACATTGTTTTTTATCATTTGTATTGGAAACAACATTGTCATATGTCTTTTCTTGGAAACCTCGCTCTATGATTTGAAGGTAAAATCCTCAAATATGGTAAAATAGTGACTTTTTCACGTTAATCATGTAGTTTGATATTACGCAAATATATTCATTTTTACCAATATTTCGATACTATTTCATGTAGTATCACGATATGTGATTTGGCCTTCAAATCTCAGAATTTCGCATAATATTGCATTTTAAGCAAGTTTTCTTGCATTTTGTTTCGTACGAAAAATCATCGAATTTAGCAATATTTTGACGTTTATCATCCCCTTTTCCTTCATGTGATTTAAACAATATCATCGAATTAGGCAATATTTTGCCGTTTTTCCACGTTTTTGTGAATTTTCAGTCCATGGGTATTAATTCATATATGTACGATGAAAATGATGCAAACACACAATTGATTAGATAATAACAAAAAATACTTCATTTTCAATCAACTATTTGTTTCTCGTTAAAATACTGAGTAAGATATTGAAAAGGGGAGAAGTTCTGTTTTTATTGCATATATCGACGTTTCAGCCGGAATAGAGCGATTTTCGTGTACATCTTCCATCGGTAATATAAACGGAAAACCAGGAACATTTTAGATAATTCTAATGAAAACACTTTGATTTTTATCATTTGTATTGGAAACAACATTGTCATATGTCTTTTCTTGGATCCAAATAATACGAAACCTCGCTCTATGATTTGAAGTTAAAATCCTCAAATATGGTTAAATAGTGACTTTTTTCACGTTTTCATGTAGTTTGATATTACGTAAATATATTCATTTTTACCATTATTTCGATACTATTTCATGTAGTATCACGATATGTGATTTGGCCTGGAAATCTCAGAATTTCGCATAATATTGCATTTTAAGCAAGTTTTCTTGCATTTTGTTTCGTACGAAAAATCTTCGAATTTAGCAATATTTTGACGTTTATCATCCCCTTTTCCTTTATTTGATTTAAACAAAATATCATCGAATTAGGCAATATTTTGCCGTTTTTCCACGTTTTTGTGAATTTTCAGTCTATGGGTATTAATTCATTAAATATACGATAAAAATGATGCAAACACATAATTGATTAGATAATAACCTTAAATACTTCATTTTGAATAATCTATTTGTTTCTCATTAAAATACTGAGTAAGATGTTGAAAAGGGGAGAAGTTCGGTTTTTATTGCATATATCGACGTTTCAGCTGGATTAGAGCGGTTTTACGTGTACATCTTCCCTCGTTAATATAAACGGAAAATCAAGAACATTATAGGTAATTCTAATGAAAACACATTGTTTTTTATCATTTGTATTGGAAACAACATTGTCATATGTCTTTTCTTGGAACTAAATAATACGAAACCTCGCTCTATGATTTGAAGTTAAAATCCTCAAATATGGTTAAATAGTGACTTTTTTCACGTTTTCATGTAGTTTGATATTACGTAAATATATTCATTTTTACCATTATTTCGATACTATTTCATGTAGTATCACGATATGTGATTTGGCCTGGAAATCTCAGAATTTCGCATAATATTGCATTTTAAGCAAGTTTTCTTGCATTTTGTTTCGTACGAAAAATCTTCGAATTTAGCAATATTTTGACGTTTATCATCCCCTTTTCCTTTATTTGATTTAAACAAAATATCATCGAATTAGGCAATATTTTGCCGTTTTTCCACGTTTTTGTGAATTTTCAGTCTATGGGTATTAATTCATTAAATATACGATAAAAATGATGCAAACACATAATTGATTAGATAATAACCTTAAATACTTCATTTTGAATAATCTATTTGTTTCTCGTTAAAATACTGAGTAAGATGTTGAAAAGGGGAGAAGTTCGGTTTTTATTGCATATATCGACGTTTCAGCTGGATTAGAGCGGTTTTACGTGTACATCTTCCCTCGTTAATATAAACGGAAAATCAAGAACATTATAGGTAATTCTAATGAAAACACATTGTTTTTTATCATTTGTATTGGAAACAACATTGTCATATGTCTTTTCTTGGAACTAAATAATACGAAACCTCGCTCTATGATTTGAAGGTAAAATCCTCAAATATGGTAAAATATTGACTTTTTCACGTTAATCATGTAGTTTGATATTACGCATATATATTCATTATTACCAATATTTCCATACTATTTCATGTAGTATCACGATATGTGATTTGGCCTTCAAATCTCAGAATTTCGCATAATATTGCATTTTAAGCAAGTTTCCTTGCATTTTGTTTCGTACGAAAAATCTTCGAATTTAGCAATATTTTGACGTTTATCATCCCCTTTTCCTTTATTTGATTTAAACAAAATATCATCGAATTAGGCAATATTTTGCCGTTTTTCCACGTTTTTGTGAATTTTCAGTCTATGGGTATTAATTCATTAAATATACGATAAAAATGATGCAAACACATAATTGATTAGATAATAACCTTAAATACTTCATTTTCAATCAACTATTTGTTTCTCGTTAAAATACTGAGTAAGATATTAAAAAGGGGAGAAGTTCTGTTTTTATTGCATATATCGACGTTTCAGCCGGAATAGAGCGATTTTCGTGTACATCTTCCATCGGTAATATAAACGGAAAACCAGGAATATTTTAGATAATTCTAATGAAAACACTTTGATTTTTATCATTTGTATTGGAAACAACATTGTCATATGTCTTTTCTTGGATCCAAATAATACGAAACCTCGCTCTATGATTTGAAGTTAAAATCCTCAAATATGGTTAAATAGTGACTTTTTTCACGTTTTTCATGTAGTTTGATATTACGTAAATATATTCATTTTTACCAATATTTCTATACTATTTCATGTATTATCACGATATGTGATTTGGCCTTGAAATCTCAGAATTTCGAATAATATTGCATTTTAAGCAGATTTTCTTGCATTTTGTTTCGTACGAAAAATCATCGAATTTAGCAATATTTTGACGTTTATCATCCCCTTTTCCTTCATGTGATTTAAACAAAATATCATCGAATTAGGCAATATTTTGCCGTTTTCCACGTTTTTGTAAATTTTCAGTCCATGGGTATTAATTCATATATATTCGATAAAAATGATGACATAATTGATTAGATAATAACCTTAAATACTTCATTTTCAATCATCTATTTGTTTCTCGTTAAAATACTGAGTAAGATATTGAAAAGGGGAGAAGTTCGGTTTATATTGCATATATCGACGTTTCAGCCGGATTAGAGCGGTTTTACGTGTACATCTTCCCTCGTTAATATAAACGGAAAATCAAGAACATTACAGTTAATTCTAATGAAAACACATTGTTTTTTATCATTTGTATTGGAAACAACATTGTCATATGTCTTTTCTTGGAACTAAATAATACGAAACCTCGCTCTATGATTTGAAGGTAAAATCCTCATATATGGTAAAATAGTGACTTTTTCACGTTAATCATGTAGTTTGATATTACGCAAATATATTCATTTTTACCAATATTTCGATACTATTTCATGTATTATCACGATATGTGATTTGGCCTTCAAATCTCAGAATTTCGCATAATATTGCATTTTAAGCAAGTTTTCATGCATTTTGTTTCGTACGAAAAATCATCGAATTTAGCAATATTTTGACGTTTATCATCCCCTTTTCCTTTATTTGATTTAAACAAAATATCATCGAATTAGGCAATATTTTGCCGTTTTTCCACGTTTTTGTGAATTTTCAGTCTATGGGTATTAATTCATTATATATACGATAAAAATGATGCAAACACATAATTGATTAGATAATAACCTTAAATACTTCATTTTCAATCATCTATTTGTTTCTCGTTAAAATACTGAGTAAGATATTGAAAAGGGGAGAAGTTCGGTTTTTATTGCATATATCGACGTTTCAGCCGGATTAGAGCGGTTTTACGTGTACATCTTCCCTCGTTAATATAAACGGAAAATCAAGAACATTTTAGTTATTTCTAATGAAAACACATTGTTTTTTATCACTTGTATTGGAAACAACATTGTCATATGTCTTTTCTTGGATCTAAATAATACCAAACCTCGCTCTATGATTTGAAGTTAAAATCCTCATATATGGTTATATAGTGACTTTTTTCACGTTTTTCATGTAGTTTGATATTACGCAAATATATTCATTTTTACCAATATTCCGATACTATTTCATGTAGTATCACGATATGTGAATTGCCCTTCAAATCTCAGAATTTCGCATAATATTGCATTTTAAGCAAGTTTTCTTGCATTTTGTTTCGTACGAAAAATCATCGAATTTAGCAATATTTTGACGTTTATCATCCCCTTTACCTTCATGTGATTTAAACAAAATATCATCGAATTAGGCAATATTTTGCCGTTTTTCCACGTTTTTGTGAATTTTCAGTCCATGGGTATTAATTCATATATGTACGATGAAAATGATGCAAACACACAATTGATTAGATAATAACCTTAAATACTTCATTTTCAATCAACTATTTGTTTCTCGTTAAATTACTGAGTAAGATATTGAAAAGGGGAGAAGTTCTGTTTTTATTGCATATATCGACGTTTCAGCCGGATTAGAGCGGTTTTCGTGTACATCTTCCATCGGTAATATAAACGGAAAACCAGGAATATTTTAGCTAATTCTAATGAAAACACTTTGATTTTTATCATTTGTATTGGAAACAACATTGTCATGTCTTTTCTTGGATCCAAATAATACGAAACCTCGCTCTATGATTTGAAGTTAAAATCCTCAAATATGGTTAAATAGTGACTTTTTTCACGTTTTCATGTAGTTTGATATTACGTAAATATATTCATTTTTACCAATATTTCCATACTATTTCATGTATTATCACGATATGTGATTTGGCCTTCAAATCTCAGAATTTCGCATAATATTGCATTTTAAGCAAGTTTTCTTGCATTTTGTTTCGTACGAAAAATCATCGAATTTAGCAATATTTTGACGTTTATCATCCCCTTTTCCTTTATTTGATTTAAACAAAATATCATCGAATTAGGCAATATTTTGCCGTTTTTCCACGTTTTTGTGAATTTTCAGTCTATGGGTATTAATTCATTATATATACGATAAAAATGATGCAAACACATAATTGATTAGATAATAACCTTAAATACTTCATTTTCAATCAACTATTTGTTTCTCGTTAAAATACTGAGTAAGATATTGAAAAGGGGAGAAGTTCTGTTTTTATTGCATATATCGACGTTTCAGCCGGAATAGAGCGATTTTCGTGTACATCTTCCATCGGTAATATAAACGGAAAACCAGGAATATTTTAGTTAATTCTAATGAAAACACTTTGATTTTTATCATTTGTATTGGAAACAACATTGTCATATGTCTTTTCTTGGATCCAAATAATACAAAACCTTGCTCTATGATTTGAAGGTAAAATCCTCAAATATGGTTAAATAGTGACTTTTTTCACGTTTTTCATGTAGTTTGATATTACGTAAATATATTCATTTTTACCAATATTTCCATACTATTTCATATAGTATGATGATATGTGATTTGGCCTTGAAATCTCAGAATTTCGCATAATATTGCATTTTAAGCAAGTTTTCTTGCATTTTGTTTCGTACGAAAAATCATCGAATTTAGCAATATTTTGACGTTTATCATCCCCTTTTCCTTCATGTGATTTAAACAAAATATCATCGAATTAGGCAATATTTTGCCGTTTTTCCACGTTTTTGTGAATTTTCATTCCATGGGTATTAATTCATATATGTACGATGAAAATGATGCAAACACACAATTGATTAGATAATAACCTTAAATACTTCATTTTCAATCAACTATTTGTTTGTCGTTAAAATACTGAGTAAGATATTGAAAAGGGGAGAAGTTCTGTTTTTATTGCATATATCGACGTTTCAGCCGGAATAGAGCGATTTTCGTGTACATCTTCCATCGGTATTATAAACGGAAAACCAGGAACATTTTAGATAATTCAAATGAAAACACTTTGATTTTTATCATTTGTATTGGAAACAACATTGTCATATGTCTTTTCTTGGATCCAAATAATACGAAACCTCGCTCTATGATTTGAAGTTAAAATCCTCAAATATGGTTAAATAGTGACTTTTTTCACGTTTTTCATGTAGTTTGATATTACGTAAATATATTCATTTTTACCAATATTTCCATACTATTTCATGTAGTATGATGATATGTGATTTGGCCTTGAAATCTCAGAATTTCGCCTAATATTGCATTTTAAGCAAGTTTACTTGTATTTTGTTTCGTACGAAAAATCATCGAATTTAGCAATATTTTGACGTTTATCATCCCCTTTTCCTTCATGTGATTTAAACAAAATATCATCGAATTAGGCATTATTTTGCCGTTTTTCCACTTTTTGGTGAATTTTCAGTCTATGGGTATTAATTCATTATATATACGATAAAAATGATGCAAACACATAATTGATTAGATAATAACCTTAAATACTTCATTTTCAATCAACTATTTGTTTCTCGTTAAAATACTGAGTAAGATATTAAAAAGGGGAGAAGTTCTGTTTTTATTGCATATATCGACGTTTCAGCCGGAATAGAGCGATTTTCGTGTACATCTTCCATCGGTAATACAAACGGAAAACCAGGAATATTTTAGTTAATTCTAAAGAAAACACTTTGATTTTTATCATTTGTATTGGAAACAACATTGTCATATGTCTTTTCTTGGATCCAAATAATACGAAACCTCGCTCTATGATTTGAAGTTAAAATCCTCAAATATGGTTAAATAGTGACTTTTTTCACGTTTTTCATGTAGTTTGATATTACGTAAATATATTCATTTTTACCAATATTTCCATACTATTTCATGTAGTATGATGATATGTGATTTGGCCTTGAAATCTCAGAATTTCGCCTAATATTGCATTTTAAGCAAGTTTTCTTGTATTTTGTTTCGTACGAAAAATCATCGAATTTAGCAATATTTGACGTTTATCATCCCCTTTTCCTTCATGTGATTTAAACAAAATATCATCGAATTAGGCAATATTTTGCCGTTTTTCCACTTTTTGGTGAATTTTCAGTCTATGGGTAATAATTCATTATATATACGATAAAAATGATGCAAACACATAATTGATTAGATAATAACCTTAAATACTTCATTTTCAATCAACTATTTGTTTCTCGTTAAAATACTGAGTAAGATATTAAAAAGGGGAGAAGTTCTGTTTTTATTGCATATATCGACGTTTCAGCCGGAATAGAGCGATTTTCGTGTACATCTTCCATCGGTAATACAAACGGAAAACCAGGAATATTTTAGTTAATTCTAATGAAAACACTTTGATTTTTATCATTTGTATTGGAAACAACATTGTCATATGTCTTTTCTTGGATCCAAATAATACGAAACCTCGCTCTATGATTTGAAGTTAAAATCCTCAAATATGGTTAAATAGTGACTTTTTTCACGTTTTTCATGTAGATTGATATTACGTAAATATATTCATTTTTACCAATATTTCTATACTATTTCATGTATTATCACGATATGTGATTTGGCCTTCAAATCTCAGAATTTCGCATAATATTGCATTTTAAGCAGGTTTTCTTGCATTTTGTTTCGTACGAAAAATCATCGAATTTAGCAATATTTTGACGTTTATCATCCCCTTTTCCTTCATGTGATTTAAACAAAATATCATCGAATTAGGCAATATTTTGCCGTTTTCCACGTTTTTGTAAATTTTCAGTCCATGGGTATTAATTCATATATATTCGATAAAAATGATGCAAACACATAATTGATTAGATAATAACCTTAAATACTTCATTTTCAATCATCTATTTGTTTCTCGTTAAAATACTGAGTAAGATATTGAAAAGGGGAGAAGTTCGGTTTATATTGCATATATCGACGTTTCAGCCGGATTAGAGCGGTTTTACGTGTACATCTTCCCTCGTTAATATAAACGGAAAATCAAGAACATTATAGTTAATTCTAATGAAAACACATTGTTTTTTATCATTTGTATTGGAAACAACATTGTCATATGTCTTTTCTTGGAACTAAATAATACGAAACCTCGCTCTATGATTTGAAGGTAAAATCCTCATATATGGTAAAATAGTGACTTTTTCACGTTAATCATGTAGTTTGATATTACGCAAATATATTCATTTTTACCAATATTTCGATACTATTTCATGTATTATCACGATATGTGATTTGGCCTTCAAATCTCAGAATTTCGCATAATATTGCATTTTAAGCAAGTTTTCATGCATTTTGTTTCGTACGAAAAATCATCGAATTTAGCAATATTTTGACGTTTATCATCCCCTTTTCCTTTATTTGATTTAAACAAAATATCATCGAATTAGGCAATATTTTGCCGTTTTTCCACGTTTTTGTGAATTTTCAGTCTATGGGTATTAATTCATTATATATACGATAAAAATGATGCAAACACATAATTGATTAGATAATAACCTTAAATACTTCATTTTCAATCATCTATTTGTTTCTCGTTAAACTACTGAGTAAGATATTGAAAAGGGGAGAAGTTCGGTTTTTATTGCATATATCGACGTTTCAGCCGGATTAGGGCGGTTTTACGTGTACATCTTCCCTCGTTAATATAAACGGAAAATCAAGAACATTTTAGTTATTTCTAATGAAAACACATTGTTTTTTATCACTTGTATTGGAAACAACATTGTCATATGTCTTTTCTTGGATCTAAATAATACCAAACCTCGCTCTATGATTTGAAGTTAAAATCCTCATATATGGTTATATAGTGACTTTTTTCACGTTTTTCATGTAGTTTGATATTACGCAAATATATTCATTTTTACCAATATTCCGATACTATTTCATGTAGTATCACGATATGTGAATTGCCCTTCAAATCTCAGAATTCGCATAATATTGCATTTTAAGCAAGTTTTCTTGCATTTTGTTTCGTACGAAAAATCATCGAATTTAGCAATATTTTGACGTTTATCATCCCCTTTTCCTTCATGTGATTTAAACAAAATATCATCGAATTAGGCAATATTTTGCCGTTTTTCCACGTTTTTGTGAATTTTCAGTCCATGGGTATTAATTCATATATGTACGATGAAAATGATGCAAACACACAATTGATTAGATAATAACCTTAAATACTTCATTTTCAATCAACTATTTGTTTCTCGTTAAAATACTGAGTAAGATATTGAAAAGGGGAGAAGTTCTGTTTTTATTGCATATATCGACGTTTCAGCCGGATTAGAGCGGTTTTCGTGTACATCTTCCATCGGTAATATAAACGGAAAACCAGGAATATTTTAGCTAATTCTAATGAAAACACTTTGATTTTTATCATTTGTATTGGAAACAACTTTGTCATATGTCTTTTCTTGGATCCAAATAATACGAAACCTCGCTCTATGATTTGAAGTTAAAATCCTCAAATATGGTTAAATAGTGACTTTTTTCACGTTTTCATGTAGTTTGATATTACGTAAATATATTCATTTTTACCAATATTTCCATACTATTTCATGTATTATCACGATATGTGATTTGGCCTTCAAATCTCAGAATTTCGCATAATATTGCATTTTAAGCAAGTTTTCTTGCATTTTGTTTCGTACGAAAAATCATCGAATTTAGCAATATTTTGACGTTTATCATCCCCTTTTCCTTTATTTGATTTAAACAAAATATCATCGAATTAGGCAATATTTTGCCGTTTTTCCACGTTTTTGTGAATTTTCAGTCTATGGGTATTAATTCATTATATATACGATAAAAATGATGCAAACACATAATTGATTAGATAATAACCTTAAATACTTCATTTTCAATCAACTATTTGTTTCTCGTTAAAATACTGAGTAAGATATTGAAAAGTGGAGAAGTTCTGTTTTTATTGCATATATCGACGTTTCAGCCGGAATAGAGCGATTTTCGTGTACATCTGCCATCGGTAATATAAACGGAAAACCAGGAATATTTTAGTTAATTCTAATGAAAACACTTTGATTTTTATCATTTGTATTGGAAACAACATTGTCATATGTCTTTTCTTGGATCCAAATAATACGAAACCTCGCTCTATGATTTATAGTTAAAATCCTCAAATATGGTTAAATAGTGACTTTTTTCACGTTTTTCATGTAGTTTGATATTACGTAAATATATTCATATTTACCAATATTTCGATACTATTTCATGTAGTATGATGATATGTGATTTGGCCTTGAAATCTCAGAATTTCGCCTAATATTGCATTTTAAGCAAGTTTTCTTGTATTTTGTTTCGTACGAAAAATCATCGAATTTAGCAATATTTTGACGTTTATCATCTCCTTTTCCTTCATGTGATTTAAACAAAATATCATCGAATTAGGCAATATTTTGCCGTTTTTCCACTTTTTTGTGAATTTTCAGTCTATGGGTATTAATTCATTATATATACGATAAAAATGATGCAAACACATAATTGATTAGATAATAACCTTAAATACTTCATTTTCAATCATCTATTTGTTTCTCGTTAAAATACTGAGTAAGATGTTGACAAGGGGAGAAGTTCGGTTTTTATTGCATATATCGACGTTTCAGCCGGATTAGAGCGGTTTTACGTGTACATCTTCCCTCGTTAATATAAACGGAAAATCAAGAACATTATAGTTAATTCTAATGAAAACACATTGTTTTTTATCATTTGTATTGGAAACAACATTGTCATATGTCTTTTCTTGGAACTAAATAATACGAAACCTCGCTCTATGATTTGAAGGTAAAATCCTCAAATATGGTAAAATAGTGACTTTTTCACGTTAATCATGTAGTTTGATATTACGCAAATATATTCATTTTTACCAATATTTCGATACTATTTCATGTATTATCACGATATGTGATTTGGCCTTCAAATCTCAGAATTTCGCATAATATTGCATTTTAAGCAAGTTTTCATGCATTTTGTTTCGTACGAAAAATCATCGAATTTAGCAATATTTTGACGTTTATCATCTCCTTTTCCTTCATGTGATTTAAACAAAATATCATCGAATTAGGCAATATTTTGCCGTTTTTCCACGTTTTTGTGAATTTTCAGTCTATGGGTATTAATTCATTATATATACGATAAAAATGATGCAAACACATAATTGATTAGATAATAACCTTAAATACTTCATTTTCAATCATCTATTTGTTTCTCGTTAAAATACTGAGTAAGATATTGAAAAGGGGAGAAGTTCGGTTTTTATTGCATATATCGACGTTTCAGCCGGATTAGAGCGGTTTTACGTGTACATCTTCCCTCGTTAATATAAACGGAAAATCAAGAACATTTTAGTTATTTCTAATGAAAACACATTGTTTTTTATCACTTGTATTGGAAACAACATTGTCATATGTCTTTTCTTGGATCTAAATAATACCAAACCTCGCTCTATGATTTGAAGTTAAAATCCTCATATATGGTTATATAGTGACTTTTTTCACGTTTTTCATGTAGTTTGATATTACGCAAATATATTCATTTTTACCAATATTCCGATACTATTTCATGTAGTATCACGATATGTGAATTGCCCTTCAAATCTCAGAATTTCGCATAATATTGCATTTTAAGCAAGTTTTCTTGCATTTTGTTTCGTACGAAAAATCATCGAATTTAGCAATATTTTGACGTTTATCATCCCCTTTACCTTCATGTGATTTAAACAAAATATCATCGAATTAGGCAATATTTTGCCGTTTTTCCACGTTTTTGTGAATTTTCAGTCCATGGGTATTAATTCATATATGTACGATGAAAATGATGCAAACACACAATTGATTAGATAATAACCTTAAATACTTCATTTTCAATCAACTATTTGTTTCTCGTTAAAATACTGAGTAAGATATTGAAAAGGGGAGAAGTTCTGTTTTTATTGCATATATCGACGTTTCAGCCGGATTAGAGCGGTTTTCGTGTACATCTTCCATCGGTAATATAAACGGAAAACCAGGAACATTTTAGCTAATTCTAATGAAAACACTTTGATTTTTATCATTTGTATTGGAAACAACATTGTCATATGTCTTTTCTTGGATCCAAATAATACGAAACCTCGCTCTATGATTTGAAGTTAAAATCCTCAAATATGGTTAAATAGTGACTTTTTTCACGTTTTTCATGTAGATTGATATTACGTAAATATATTCATTTTTACCAATATTTCGATGCTATTTCATGTAGTATGATGATATGTGATTTGGCCTTGAAATCTCAGAATTTCGCATAATATTGCATTTTAAGCAAGTTTTCTTGCATTTTGTTTCGTACGAAAAATCATCGAATTTAGCAATATTTTGACGTTTATCATCCCCCTTTTCCTTCATGTGATTTAAACAAAATATCATCGAATTAGGCAATATTTTGCCGTTTTCCACGTTTTTGTCAATTTTCAGTCCATGGGTATTAATTCATATATATTCGATAAAAATGATGCAAACACATAATTGATTAGATAATAACCTTAAATACTTCATTTTCAATCATCTATTTGTTTCTCGTTAAAATACTGAGTAAGATATTGAAAAGGGGAGAAGTTCGGTTTTTATTGCATATATCGACGTTTCAGCCGGATTAGAGCGGTTTTACGTGTACATCTTCCCTCGTTAATATAAACGGAAAATCAAGAACATTATAGTTATTTCTAATGAAAACACATTGTTTTTTATCATTTGTATTGGAAACAACATTGTCATATGTCTTTTCTTGGAACTAAATAATACGAAACCTCGCTCTATGATTTGAAGGTAAAATCCTCAAATATGGTAAAATAGTGACTTTTTCACGTTAATCATGTAGTTTGATATTACGCAAATATATTCATTTTTACCAATATTTCGATACTATTTCATGTAGTATCACGATATGTGATTTGGCCTTCAAATCTCAGAATTTCGCATAATATTGCATTTTAAGCAAGTTTTCTTGCATTTTGTTTCGTACGAAAAATCATCGAATTTAGCAATATTTTGACGTTTATCATCCCCTTTTCCTTCATGTGATTTAAACAATATCATCGAATTAGGCAATATTTTGCCGTTTTTCCACGTTTTTGTGAATTTTCAGTCCATGGGTATTAATTCATATATGTACCATGAAAATGATGCAAACACACAATTGATTAGATAATAACCATAAATACTTCATTTTCAATCAACTATTTGTTTCTCGTTAAAATACTGAGTAAGATATTGAAAAGGGGAGAAGTTCTGTTTTTATTGCATATATCGACGTTTCAGCCGGAATAGAGCGATTTTCGTGTTACCATCTTCCATCGGTAATATAAACGGAAAACCAGGAACATTTTAGATAATTCTAATGAAAACACTTTGATTTTTATCATTTGTATTGGAAACAACATTGTCATATGTCTTTTCTTGGATCCAAATAATACGAAACCTCGCTCTATGATTTGAAGTTAAAATCCTCAAATATGGTTAAATAGTGACTTTTTTCACGTTTTCATGTAGTTTGATATTACGTAAATATATTCATTTTTACCATTATTTCGATACTATTTCATGTAGTATCACGATATGTGATTTGGCCTTGAAATCTCAGAATTTCGCATAATATTGCATTTTAAGCAAGTTTTCTTGCATTTTGTTTCGTACGAAAAATCATCGAATTTAGCAATATTTTGACGTTTATCATCCCCTTTTCCGTGTAAATGTGATTTAAAAAAAATATCATCGAATTAGGCAATATTTTGCCGTTTTCCACGTTTTTGTGAATTTTCAGTCCATGGGTATTAATTCATATGTATACGATAAAAATGATGCAAACACATAATTGATTAGATAATAACCTTAAATACTTCATTTTCAATAATCTATTTGTTTCTCGTTAAAATACTGAGTAAGATGTTGAAAAGGGGAGAAGTTCGGTTTTTATTGCATATATCGACGTTTCAGCCGGATTAGAGCGGTTTTACGTGTACATCTTCCCTCGTTAATATAAACGGAAAATCAAGAACATTATAGTTAATTCTAATGAAAACACATTGTTTTTTATCATTTGTATTGGAAACAACATTGTCATATGTCTTTTCTTGGAACTAAATAATACGAAACCTCGCTCTATGATTTGAAGGTAAAATCCTCAAATATGGTAAAATAGTGACTTTTTCACGTTAATCATGTAGTTTGATATTACGCATATATATTCATTTTTACCAATATTTCCATACTATTTCATGTAGTATCACGATATGTGATTTGGCCTTCAAATCTCAGAATTTCGCATAATATTGCATTTTAAGCAAGTTTCCTTGCATTTTGTTTCGTACGAAAAATCTTCGAATTTAGCAATATTTTGACGTTTATCATCCCCTTTTCCTTTATTTGATTTAAACAAAATATCATCGAATTAGGCAATATTTTGCCGTTTTTCCACGTTTTTGTGAATTTTCAGTCCATGGGTATTAATTCATTAAATATACGATAAAAATGATGCAAACACATAATTGATTAGATAATAACCTTAAATACTTCATTTTCAATCAACTATTTGTTTCTCGTTAAAATACTGAGTAAGATATTAAAAAGGGGAGAAGTTCTGTTTTTATTGCATATATCGACGTTTCAGCCGGAATAGAGCGATTTTCGTGTACATCTTCCATCGGTAATATAAACGGAAAACCAGGAATATTTTAGTTAATTCTAATGAAAACACTTTGATTTTTATCATTTGTATTGGAAACAACATTGTCATATGTCTTTTCTTGGATCCAAATAATACGAAACCTCGCTCTATGATTTGAAGTTAAAATCCTCAAATATGGTTAAATAGTGACTTTTTTCACGTTTTTCATGTAGTTTGATATTACGTAAATATATTCATTTTTACCAATATTTCTATACTATTTCATGTATTATCACGATATGTGATTTGGCCTTCAAATCTCAGAATTTTGCATAATATTGCATTTTAAGCAGGTTTTCTTGCATTTTGTTTCGTACGAAAAATCATCGAATTTAGCAATATTTTGACGTTTATCATCCCCTTTTCCTTCATGTGATTTAAACAAAATATCATCGAATTAGGCAATATTTTGCCGTTTTTCCACGTTTTTGTGAATTTTCAGTCTATGGGTATTAATTCATTATATATACGATAAAAATGATGCAACCACATAATTGATTAGATAATAACCTTAAATACTTCATTTTCAATCATCTATTTGTTTCTCGTTAAAATACTGAGTAAGATATTGAAAAGGGGAGAAGTTCGGTTTTTATTGCATATATCGACGTTTCAGCCGGATTAGAGCGGTTTTACGTGTACATCTTCCCTCGTTAATATAAACGGAAAATCAAGAACATTTTAGTTATTTCTAATGAAAACACATTGTTTTTTATCACTTGTATTGGAAACAACATTGTCATATGTCTTTTCTTGGATCTAAATAATACCAAACCTCGTCTATGATTTGAAGTTAAAATCCTCATATATGGTTATATAGTGACTTTTTTCACGTTTTTCATGTAGTTTGATATTACGCAAATATATTCATTTTTACCAATATTCCGATACTATTTCATGTAGTATCACGATATGTGAATTGCCCTTCAAATCTCAGAATTTCGCATAATATTGCATTTTAAGCAAGTTTTCTTGCATTTTGTTTCGTACGAAAAATCATCGAATTTAGCAATATTTTGACGTTTATCATCCCCTTTTCCTTCATGTGATTTAAACAAAATATCATCGAATTTGGCAATATTTTGCCGTTTTTCCACTTTTTTGTGAATTTTCAGTCCATGGGTATTAATTCATATATGTACGATGAAAATGATGCAAACACACAATTGATTAGATAATAACCTTAAATACTTCATTTTCAATCAACTATTTGTTTCTCGTTAAAATACTGAGTAAGATATTGAAAAGGGGAGAAGTTCGGTTTTTATTGCATATATCGACGTTTCAGCCGGATTAGAGCGGTTTTACGTGTACATCTTCCCTCGTTAATATAAACGGAAAATCAAGAACATTTTAGTTATTTCTAATGAAAACACATTGTTTTTTATCACTTGTATTGGAAACAACATTGTCATATGTCTTTTCTTGGATCTAAATAATACCAAACCTCGTCTATGATTTGAAGTTAAAATCCTCATATATGGTTATATAGTGACTTTTTTCACGTTTTTCATGTAGTTTGATATTACGCAAATATATTGATTTTTACCAATATTCCGATACTATTTCATGTAGTATCACGATATGTGAATTGCCCTTCAAATCTCAGAATTTCGCATAATATTGCATTTTAAGCAAGTTTTCTTGCATTTTGTTTCGTACGAAAAATCATCGAATTTTGACGTTTATCATCCCCTTTTCCTTCATGTGATTTAAACAAAATATCATCGAATTAGGCAATATTTTGCCGTTTTTCCACGTTTTGTGAATTTTCAGTCTATGGGTATTAATTCATTATATATACGATAAAAATGATGCAAACACATGATTGATTAGATAATAACCTTAAATACTTCATTTTCAATCAACTATTTTTTCTCGTTAAAATACTGAGTAAGGTATTGAAAAGGGGAGAAGTTCTGTTTTTATTGCATATATCGACGTTTCAGCCGGAATAGAGCGATTTTCGTGTACATCTTCCATCGGTAATATAAACGGAAAACCAGGAATATTTTAGTTAATTCTAATGAAAACACTTTGATTTTTATCATTTGTATTGGAAACAACATTGTCATATGTCTTTTCTTGGATCCAAATAATACGAAACCTCGCTCTATGATTTGAAGTTAAAATCCTCAAATATGGTTAAATAGTGACTTTTTTCACGTTTTTCATTTAGTTTGATATTACGTAAATATATTCATTTTTACCAATTTTTCCATACTATTTCATGTAGTATGATGATATGTGATTTGGCCTTGAAATCTCAGAATTTCGCATAATATTGCATTTTAAGCAAGTTTTCTTGCATTTTGTTTCGTACGAAAAATCATCGAATTTAGCAATATTTTGACGTTTATCATCCCCTTTTCCTTCATGTGATTTAAACAAAATATCATCGAATTAGGCAATATTTTGCCGTTTTCCACGTTTTTGTAAATTTTCAGTCCATGGGTATTAATTCATATATATTCGATAAAAATGATGCAAACACATAATTGATTAGATAATAACCTTAAATACTTCATTTTCAATCATCTATTTGTTTCTCGTTAAAATACTGAGTAAGATGTTGAAAAGGGGAGAAGTTCGGTTTTTATTGCATATATCGACGTTTCAGCCGGAATAGAGCGATTTTCGTGTACATCTTCCATCGGTAATATAAACGGAAAACCAGGAACATTTTAGATAATTCTAATGAAAACACTTTGATTTTTATCATTTGTATTGGAAACAACATTGTCATATGTCTTTTCTTGGATCCAAATAATACGAAACCTCGCTCTATGATTTCAAGTTAAAATCCTCAAATATGGTTAAATAGTGACTTTTTTCACGTTTTAATGTAGTTTGATATTACGTAAATATATTCATTTTTGCCATTATTTCGATACTATTTCATGTAGTATCACGATATGTGATTTGGCCTTGAAATCTCAGAATTTCGCATAATATTGCATTTTAAGCAAGTTTTCTTGCATTTTGTTTCGTACGAAAAATCATCGAATTTAGCAATATTTTGACGTTTATCATCCCCCTTTTCCGTGTAAATGTGATTTAAACAAAATATCATCGAATTAGGCAATATTTTGCCGTTTTCCACGTTTTTGTGAATTTTCAGTCCATGGGTATTAATTCATATGTATACGATAAAAATGATGCAAACACATAATTGATTAGATAATAACCTTAAATACTTCATTTTCAATCATCTATTTGTTTCTCGTTAAAATACTGAGTAAGATGTTGAAAAGGGGAGAAGTTCGGTTTTTATTGCATATATCGACGTTTCAGCCGGATTAGAGTGGTTTTACGTGTACATCTTCCCTCGTTAATATAAACGGAAAATCAAGAACATTATAGTTAATTCTAATGAAAACACATTGTTTTTTATCATTTGTATTGGAAACAACATTGTCATATGTCTTTTCTTGGAACTAAATAATACGAAACCTCGCTCTATGATTTGAAGGTAAAATCCTCAAATATGGTAAAATATTGACTTTTTCACGTTAATCATGTAGTTTGATATTACGCATATATATTCATTTTTACCAATATTTCGATACTATTTCATGTAGTAGGATGATATGTGATTTGGCCTTGAAATCTCAGAATTTCGCATAATATTGCATTTTAAGCAAGTTTCCTTGCATTTTGTTTCGTACGAAAAATTATCGAATTTAGCAATATTTTGACGTTTATCATCCCCTTTTCCTTCATGTGATTTAAACAAAATATCATCGAATTAGGCAATATTTTGCCGTTTTTCCACGTTTTTGTGAATTTTCAGTACATGGGTATTAATTCATATATGTACGATGAAAATGATGCAAACACACAATTGATTAGATAATAACCTTAAATACTTCATTTTCAATCAACTATTTGTTTCTCGTTAAAATACTGAGTAAGATATTGAAAAGGGGAGAAGTTCTGTTTTTATTGCATATATCGACGTTTCAGCCGGAATAGAGCGATTTTCGTGTACATCTTCCATCGGTAAAATAAACGGAAAACCAGGAATATTTTAGCTAATTCTAATGAAAACACTTTGATTTTTATCATTTGTATTGGAAACAACATTGTCATATGTCTTTTCTTTGATCCAAATAATACGAAACCTCGCTCTTTGATTTGAAGTTAAAATCCTCAAATATGGTTAAATAGTGACTTTTTTCACGTTTTCATGTAGTTTGATATTACGTAAATATATTCATTTTTACCAATATTTCCATACTATTTCATGTATTATCACGATATGTGATTTGGCCTTCAAATCTCAGAATTTCGCCTAATATTGCATTTTAAGCAAGTTTTCTTGCATTTTGTTTCGTACGAAAAATCATCGAATTTAGCAATATTTTGACGTTTATCATCCCCTTTTCCTTTATTTGATTTAAACAAAATATCATCGAATTAGGCAATATTTTGCGGTTTTTCCACGTTTTTTTGAATTTTCAGTCTATGGGTATTAATTCATTATATATACGATAAAAATGATGCAAACACATAATTGATTAGATAAAAACCTTAAATACTTCATTTTCAATCAACTATTTGTTTCTCGTTAAAATACTGAGTAAGATATTGAAAAGGGGAGAAGTTCTGTTTTTATTGCATATATCGACGTTTCAGTCGGAATAGAGCGATTTTCGTGTACATCTTCCATCGGTAATATAAACGGAAAACCAGGAACATTTTAGATAATTCTAATGAAAACACTTTGATTTTTATCATTTGTATTGGAAACAACATTGTCATATGTCTTTTCTTGGATCCAAATAATACGAAACCTCGCTCTATGATTTGAAGTTAAAATCCTCAAATATGGTTAAATAGTGACTTTTTTCACGTTTTCATGTAGTTTGATATTACGTAAATATATTCATTTTTACCATTATTTCGATACTATTTCATGTAGTATCACGATATGTGATTTGGCCTGGAAATCTCAGAATTTCGCATAATATTGCATTTTAAGCAAGTTTTCTTGCATTTTGTTTCGTACGAAAAATCATCGAATTTAGCAATATTTTGACGTTTCTCATCCCCTTTTCCGTGTAAATGTGATTTAAACAAAATATCATCGAATTAGGCAATATTTTGCCGTTTTCCACGTTTTTGTGAATTTTCAGTCCATGGGTATTAATTCATATGTATACGATAAAAATGATGCAAACACATAATTGATTAGATAATAACCTTAAATACTTCATTTTCAATAATCTATTTGTTTCTCGTTAAAATACTGAGTAAGATGTTGAAAAGGGGAGAAGTTCGGTTTTTATTGCATATATCGACGTTTCAGCTGGATTAGAGCGGTTTTACGTGTACATCTTCCCTCGTTAATATAAACGGAAAATCAAGAACATTATAGGTAATTCTAATGAAAACACATTGTTTTTTATCATTTGTATTGGAAACAACATTGTCATATGTCTTTTCTTGGATCCAAATAATACGAAACCTCGCTCTATGATTTGAAGTTAAAATCCTCAAATATGGTTAAATAGTGACTTTTTTCACGTTTTTCATGTAGTTTGATATTACGTAAATATATTCATTTTAACCAATATTTCCATACTATTTCATGTAGTATGATGATATGTGATTTGGCCTTGAAATCTCAGAATTTCGCATAATATTGCATTTTAAGCAAGTTTTCTTGCATTTTGTTTCGTACGAAAAATCATCGAATTTAGCAATATTTTGACGTTTATCATCCCCTTTTCCTTCATGTGATTTAAACAAAATATCATCGAATTAGGCAATATTTTGCTGTTTTCCACGTTTTTGTAAATTTTCAGTCCATGGGTATTAATTCATATATATTCGATAAAAATGATGCAAACACATAATTGATTAGATAATAACCTTAAATACTTCATTTTCAATCATCTATTTGTTTCTCGTTAAAATACTGAGTAAGATATTGAAAAGGGGAGAAGTTCGGTTTTTATTGCATATATCGACGTTTCAGCCGGATTAGAGCGGTTTTACGTGTACATCTTACCTCGTTAATATAAATGGAAAATCAAGAACATTATAGTTAATTCTAATGAAAACACATTGTTTTTCATCATTTGTATTGGAAACAACATTGTCATATGTCTTTTCTTGGAACTAAATAATACGAAACCTCTCTCTATGATTTAAAGGTAAAATCCTCAAATATGGTAAAATAGTGACTTGTTCACGTTAATCATGTAGTTTGATATTACGCAAATATATTCATTTTTACCAATATTCCGATACTATTTCATGTAGTATCACGATATGTGATTTGCCCTTCAAATCTCAGAATTTCGCATAATATTGCATTTTAAGCAAGTTTTCTTGCATTTTATTTCGTACGAAAAATCATCGAATTTAGCAATATTTTGACGTTTATCATCCCCTTTTCCTTCATGTGATTTAAACAAAATATCATCGAATTAGGCAATATTTTGCCGTTTTTCCACGTTTTTGTGAATTTTCAGTCCATGGGTAATAATTCATATATGTACGATGAAAATGATGCAAACACACAATTGATTAGATAATAACCTTAAATACTTCATTTTCAATCAACTATTTGTTTCTCGTTAAAATACTGAGTAAGATATTGAAAAGGGGGAGAAGTTCTGTTTTTATTGCATATATCGACGTTTCAGCCGGAATAGAGCGATTTTCGTGTACATCTTCCATCGGTAATATAAACGGAAAACCAGGAACATTTTAGATAATTCTAATGAAAACACTTTGATTTTTATCATTTGTATTGGAAACAACATTGTCATATGTCTTTTCTTGGATCCATATAATACGAAACCTCGCTCTATGATTTGAAGTTAAAATCCTCAAATATGGTTAAATAGTGACTTTTTTCACGTTTTCATGTAGTTTGATATTACGTAAATATATTCATTTTTACCATTATTTCGATACTATTTCATGTAGTATCACGATATGTGATTTGGCCTTGAAATCTCAGAATTTCGCATAATATTGCATTTTAAGCAAGTTTTCTTGCATTTTGTTTCGTACGAAAAATCATCGAATTTAGCAATAATTTGACGTTTATCATCCCCCTTTTCCGTGTAAATGTGATTTAAACAAAATATCATCGAATTAGGCAATATTTTGCCGTTTTCTACGTTTTTGTGAATTTTCAGTCCATGGGTATTAATTCATATGTATACGATAAAAATGATGCAAACACATAATTGATTAGATAATAACCTTAAATACTTCATTTTCAATCATCTATTTGTTTCTCGTTAAAATACTGAGTAAGATGTTGAAAAGGGGAGAAGTTCGGTTTTTATTGCATATATCGACGTTTCAGCCGGATTAGAGCGGTTTTACGTGTACATCTTCCCTCGTTAATATAAACGGAAAATCAAGAACATTATAGTTAATTCTAATGAAAACAAATTGTTTTTTATCATTTGTATTGGAAACAACATTGTCATATGTCTTTTCTTGGAACTAAATAATACGAAACCTCGCTTAATGATTTGAAGGTAAAATCCTCAAATATGGTAAAATATTGACTTTTTCACGTTAATCATGTAGTTTGATATTACGCATATATATTCATTTTTACCAATATTTCGATACTATTTCATGTAGTATCACGATATGTGATTTGGCCTTCAAATCTCAGAATTTCGCATAATATTGCATTTTAAGCAAGTTTCCTTGCATTTTGTTTCGTACGAAAAATCATCGAATTTAGCAATATTTTGACGTTTATCATCCCCTTTTTCTTTATTTGATTTAAACAAAATATCATCGAATTAGGCAATATTTTGCCGTTTTTCCACGTTTTTGTGAATTTTCAGTATATGGGTATTAATTCATTATATATACGATAAAAATGATGCAAACACATAATTGATTAGATAATAACCTTAAATACTTCATTTTCAATCAACTATTTGTTTCTCGTTAAAATACTGAGTAAGATATTGAAAAGGGGAGAAGTTCTGTTTTTATTGCATATATCGACGTTTCAGCCGGAATAGAGCGATTTTCGTGTACATCTTCCATCGGTAATATAAACGGAAAACCAGGAATATTTTAGCTAATTCTAATGAAAACACTTTGATTTTTATCATTTGTATTGGAAACAACATTGTCATATGTCTTTTCTTGGATCCAAATAATACGAAACCTCGCTCTTTGATTTGAAGTTAAAATCCTCAAATATGGTTAAATAGTGACTTTTTTTCACGTTTTCATGTAGTTTGATATTACGTAAATATATTCATTTTTACCAATATTTCCATACTATTTCATGTATTATCACGATATGTGATTTGGCCTTCAAATCTCAGAATTTCGCATAATATTGCATTTTAAGCAAGTTTTCTTGCATTTTGTTTCGTACGAAAAATCATCGAATTTAGCAATATTTTGACGTTTATCATCCCCTTTTCCTTTATTTGATTTAAACAAAATATCATCGAATTAGGCAATATTTTGCGGTTTTTCCACGTTTTTTTGAATTTTCAGTCTATGGGTATTAATTCATTATATATACGATAAAAATGATGCAAACACATAATTGATTAGATAATAACCTTAAATACTTCATTTTCAATCAACTATTTGTTTCTCGTTAAAATACTGAGAAAGATATTGAAAAGGGGAGAAGTTCTGTTTTTATTGCATATATCGACGTTGCAGCCGGAATAGAGCGATTTTCGTGTACATCTTCCATCGGTAATATAAACGGAAAACCAGGAATATTTTAGCTAATTCTAATGAAAACACTTTGATTTTTATCATTTGTATTGGAAACAACATTGTCATATGTCTTTTCTTGGATCCAAATAATACGAAACCTCGCTCTATGATTTGAAGTTAAAATCCTCAAATATGGTTAAATAGTGACTTTTTTCATGTTTTTCATGTAGATTGATATTACGTAAATATATTCATTTTTACCAATATTTCGATGCTATTTCATGTAGTATGATGATATGTGATTTGGCCTTGAAATCTCAGAATTTCGCATAATATTGCATTTTAAGCAAGTTTTCTTGCATTTTGTTTCGTACGAAAAATCATCGAATTTAGCAATATTTTGACGTTTATCATCCCCTTTTCCTTCATGTGATTTAAACAAAATATCATCGAATTAGGCAATATTTTGCCGTTTTCAACGTTTTTGTAAATTTTCAGTCCATGGGTATTAATTCATATATATTCGATAAAAATGATGCAAACACATAATTGATTAGATAATAACCTTAAATACTTCATTTTCAATCATCTATTTGTTTCTCGTTAAAATACTGAGTAAGATATTGAAAAGGGGAGAAGTTCGGTTTTTATTGCATATATCGACGTTTCAGCCGGATTAGAGCGGTTTTACGTGTACATCTTCCCTCGTTAATATAAACGGAAAATCAAGAACATTATAGTTAATTCTAATGAAAACACATTGTTTTTTATCATTTGTATTGGAAGCAACATTGTCATATGTCTTTTCTTGGAACTAAATAATACGAAACCTCGCTCTATGATTTGAAGGTAAAATCCTCAAATATGGTAAAATAGTGACTTTTTCACGTTAATCATGTAGTTTGATATTACGCAAATATATTCATTTTTACCAATATTTCGATACTATTTCATGTAGTATCACGATATGTGATTTGGCCTTCAAATCTCAGAATTTCGCATAATATTGCATTTTAAGCAAGTTTTCTTGCATTTTGTTTCGTACGAAAAATCATCGAATTTAGCAATATTTTGACGTTTATCATCCCCTTTTCCTTTATTTGATTTAAACAAAATATCATCGAATTAGGCAATATTTTGCGGTTTTTCCACGTTTTTTTGAATTTTCAGTCTATAGGTATTAATTCATTATATATACGATAAAAATGATGCAAACACATAATTGATTAGATAATAACCTTAAATACTTCATTTTCAATCATCTATTTGTTTCTTGTTAAAATACTGAGTAAGATATTGAAAAGGGGAGAAGTTCTGTTTTTATTGCATATATCGACGTTTCAGCCGGAATAGAGCGATTTTCGTGTACATCTTCCATCGGTAATATAAACGGAAAACCAGGAATATTTTAGTTAATTCTAATGAAAACACTTTGATTTTTATCATTTGTATTGGAAACAACATTGTCATATGTCTTTTCTTGGATCCAAATAATACGAAACCTCGCTCTATGATTTGAAGTTAAAATCCTCAAATATGGTAAAATAGTGACTTTTTTCACGTTTTTCATGTAGTTTGATATTACGTAAATATATTCATTTTTACCAATATTTCGATACTATTTCATGTAGTATGATGATATGTGATTTGGCCTTGAAATCTCAGAATTTCGCATAATATTGCATTTTAAGCAATATTCTTGCATTTTGTTTCGTACGAAAAATCATCGAATTTAGCAATATTTTGACGTTTATCATCCCCTTTTCCTTCATGTGATTTAAACAAAATATCATCGAATTAGGCAATATTTTGCCGTTTTTCCACGTTTTTGTGAATTTTCAGTCCATGGGTATTAATTCATATATGTACGATGAAAATGATGCAAACACACAATTGATTAGATAATAACCTTAAATACTTCATTTTCAATCAACTATTTGTTTCTCGTTAAAATACTGAGTAAGATATTGAAAAGGGGAGAAGTTCGGTTTTTATTGCATATATCGACGTTTCAGCCGGATTAGAGCGGTTTTACGTGTACATCTTACCTCGTTAATATAAACGGAAAATCAAGAACATTATAGTTAATTCTAATGAAAACACATTGTTTTTCATCATTTGTATTGGAAACAACATTGTCATATGTCTTTTCTTGGAACTAAATAATACGAAACCTCGCTCTATGATTTAAAGGTAAAATTCTCAAATATGGTAAAATAGTGACTTTTTCACGTTAATCATGTAGTTTGATATTACGCAAATATATTCATTTTTACCAATATTAAGATACTATTTCATGTAGTATCACGATATGTGATTTGCCCTTCAAATCTCAGAATTTCGCATAATATTGCATTTTAAGCAAGTTTTCTTGCATTTTATTTCGTACGAAAAATCATCGAATTTAGCAATATTTTGACGTTTATCATCCCCTTTTCCTTCATGTGATTTAAACAAAATATCATCGAATTAGGCAATATTTTGCCGTTTTTCCACGTTTTTGTGAATTTTCAGTCCATGGGTATTAATTCATATATGTACGATGAAAATGATGCAAACACACAATTGATTAGATAATAACCTTAAATACTTCATTTTCAATCAACTATTTGTTTCTCGTTAAAATACTGAGTAAGATATTGAAAAGGGGAGAAGTTCTGTTTTTATTGCATATATCGACGTTTCAGCCGGAATAGAGCGATTTTCGTGTACATCTTCCATCGGTAATATAAACGGAAAACCAGGAACATTTTAGATAATTCTAATGAAAACACTTTGATTTTTATCATTTGTATTCGAAACAACATTGTCATATGTCTTTTCTTGGATCCATATAATACGAAACCTCGCTCTATGATTTGAAGTTAAAATCCTCAAATATGGTTAAATAGTGACTTTTTTCACGTTTTCATGTAGTTTGATATTACGTAAATATATTCATTTTTACCATTATTTCGATACTATTTCATGTAGTATCACGATATGTGATTTGGCCTTGAAATCTCAGAATTTCGCATAATATTGCATTTTAAGCAAGTTTTCTTGCATTTTGTTTCGTACGAAAAATCATCGAATTTAGCAATAATTTGACGTTTATCATCCCCTTTTCCTTTATTTGATTTAAACAAAATATCATCGAATTAGGCAATATTTTGCCGTTTTTCCACGTTTTTGTGAATTTTCAGTCTATGGGTATTAATTCATTATATATACGATAAAAATGATGCAAACACATAATTGATTAGATAATAACCTTAAATACTTCATTTACAATCATCTATTTGTTTCTCGTTAAAATACTGAGTAAGATATTGAAAAGGGGAGAAGTTCGGTTTTATTGCATATATCGACGTTTCAGCCGGATTAGAGCTATTTTACGTGTACATCTTCCCTCGTTAATATAAACGGAAAATCAAGAACATTTTAGTTATTTCTAATGAAAACACATTGTTTTTTATCACTTGTATTGGAAACAACATTGTCATATGTCTTTTCTTGGATCCAAATAATACGAAACCTCGCTTAATGATTTGAAGTTAAAATCCTCATATATGGTTATATAGTGACTTCTTTCACGTTTTTCATGTAGTTTGATATTACGTAAATATATTCATTTTTACCAATATTTCGATACTATTTCATGTAGTATCACGATATGTGATTTGGCCTTGAAATCTCAGAATTTCGCATAATATTGCATTTTAAGCAAGTTTTCTTGCATTTTGTTTCGTACGAAAAATCATCGAATTTAGCAATATTTTGACGTTTATCATCCCCTTTTCCTTCATGTGATTTAAACAAAATATCATCGAATTAGGCAATATTTTGCCGTTTTCCACGTTTTTGTAAATTTTCAGTCCATGGAAATTAATTCATATATATACGATAAAAATGATGCAAACACATAATTGATTAGATAATAACCTTAAATACTTCATTTTCAATCATCTACTTGTTTCTCGTTAAAATACTGAGTAAGATATTGAAAAGGGGAGAAGTTCGGTTTTTATTGCATATATCGATGTTTCAGCCGGAGCAGAGCGGTTTTACGTGTACATCTTCCCTCGTTAATATAAACGGAAAATCAAGAACATTATAGTTAATTCTAATGAAAACACATTGTTTTTTATCATTTGTATTGGAAACAACATTGTCATATGTCTTTTCTTGGAACTAAATAATACGAAACCTCGCTCTATGATTTGAAGGTAAAATCCTCAAATATGGTAAAATAGTGACTTTTTCACGTTAATCATGTAGTTTGATATTACGCAAATATATTCATTTTTACCAATATTTCGATACTATTTCATGTTTTATCACGATATGTGATTTGGCCTTCAAATCTCAGAATTTCGCATAATATTGCATTTTAAGCAAGTTTTCTTGCATTTTGTTTCGTACGAAAAATCATCGAATTTAGCAATATTTTGACGTTTATCATCCCCTTTTCCTTTATTTGATTTAAACAAAATATCATCGAATTAGGCAATATTTTGCCGTTTTTCCACGTTTTTGTGAATTTTCAGTCTATGGGTATTAATTCATTATATATACGATAAAAATGATGCAAACACATAATTGATTAGATAATAACCTTAAATACTTCATTTTCAATCATCTATTTGTTTCTCGTTAAAATACTGAGTAAGATATTGAAAAGGGGAGAAGTTCGGTTTTTATTGCATATATCGACGTTTCAGCCGGTTTAGAGCGGTTTTACGTGTACATCTTCCCTCGTTAATATAAACGGAAAATCAAGAACATTATAGTTAATTCTAATGAAAACACATTGTTTTTTATCATTTGTATTGGAAACAACATTGTCATATGTCTTTTCTTGGAACTAAATAATACGAAACCTCGCTCTATGATTTGAAGGTAAAGTCCTCAAATATGGTAAAATAGTGACTTTTTCACGTTAATCATGTAGTTTCATATTACGCAAATATATTCATTTTTACCAATATTTCGATACTATTTCATGTATTATCACGATATGTGATTTGGCCTTCATATCTCAGAATTTCGCATAATATTGCATTTTAAGCAAGTTTTCTTGCATTTTGTTTCGCACGAAAATTCATCGAATTTAGCAATATTTTGACGTTTATCATCCCCTTTTCCTTTATTTGATTTAAACAAAATATCATCGAATTAGGCAATATTTTGCCGTTTTCCACGTTTTTGTGAATTTTCAGTCTATGGGTATTAATTCATTATATATACGATAAAAATGATGCAAACACATAATTGATTAGATAATAACCTTAAATACTTCATTTTCAATTAACTATTTGTTTCTCGTTAAAATACTGAGTAAGATATTGAAAAGGGGAGAAGTTCTGTTTTTATTGCATATATCGACGTTTCAGCCGGAATAGAGCGATTTTCGTGTACATCTTCCATCGGTAATATAAACGGAAAACCAGGAATATTTTAGATAATTCTAATGAAAACACTTTGATTTTTATCATTTGTATTGGAAACAACATTGTCATATGTCTTTTCTTGGATCCAAATAATACGAAACCTCGCTCTATGATTTGAAGTTAAAATCCTGAAATATGGTTAAATAGTGACTTTTTTCACGTTTTTCATGTAGTTTGATATTACGTAAATATATTCATTTTTACCAATATTTCCATACTATTTCATGTAGTATGATGATATGTGATTTGCCCTTCAAATCTCAGAATTTCGCATAATATTGCATTTTAAGCAAGTTTTCTTGCATTTTGTTTCGTACGAAAAATCATCGAATTTAGCAATATTTTGACGTTTATCATCCCCTTTTCCTTCATGTGATTTAAACAAAATATCATCGAATTAGGCAATATTTTGCCGTTTTTCCACGTTTTTGTGAATTTTCAGTCCATGGGTATTAATTCATATATGTACGATGAAAATGATGCAAACACACAATTGATTAGATAATAACCTTAAATACTTCATTTTCAATCAACTATTTATTTCTCGTTAAAATACTGAGTAAGATATTGAAAAGGGGAGAAGTTCTGTTTTTATTGCATATAACGACGTTTCAGCCGGAATAGAGCGATTTTTGTGTACATCTTCCATCGGTAATATAAACGGAAAACCAGGAACATTTCAGATAATTCTAATGAAAACACTTTGATTTTTATCATTTGTATTGGAAACAACATTGTCATATGTCTTTTCTTGGATCCAAATAATACGAAACCTCGCTCTATGATTTGAAGTTAAAATCCTCAAATATGGTTAAATAGTGACTTTTTTCACGTTTTCATGTAGTTTGATATTACGTAAATATATTCATTTTTACCATTATTTCGATACTATTTCATGTAGTATCACGATATGTGATTTGGCCTTGAAATCTCAGAATTTCGCATAATATTGCATTTTAAGCAAGTTTTCTTGCATTTTGTTTCGTACGAAAAATCATCGAATTTAGCAATAATTTGACGTTTATCATCCCCTTTTCCTTTATTTGATTTAAACAAAATATCATCGAATTAGGCAATATTTTGCCGTTTTTCCACGTTTTTGTGAATTTTCAGTCTATGGGTATTAATTCATTATATATACGATAAAAATGATGCAAACACATAATTGATTAGATAATAACCTTAAATACTTCATTTACAATCATCTATTTGTTTCTCGTTAAAATACTGAGTAAGATATTGAAAAGGGGAGAAGTTCGGTTTTTATTGCATATATCGACGTTTCAGCCGGATTAGAGCGGTTTTACGTGTACATCTTCCCTCGTTAATATAAACGGAAAATCAAGAACATTTTAGTTATTTCTAATGAAAACACATTGTTTTTTATCACTTGTATTGGAAACAACATTGTCATATGTCTTTTCTTGGATCCAAATAATACGAAACCTCGCTTAATGATTTGAAGTTAAAATCCTCATATATGGTTATATAGTGACTTTTTTCACGTTTTTCATGTAGTTTGATATTACGTAAATATATTCATTTTTACCAATATTTCGATACTATTTCATGTAGTATCACGATATGTGATTTGGCCTTGAAATCTCAGAATTTCGCATAATATTGCATTTTAAGCAAGTTTTCTTGCATTTTGTTTCGTACGAAAAATCATCGAATTTAGCAATATTTTGACGTTTATCATCCCCTTTTCCTTCATGTGATTTAAACAAAATATCATCGAATTAGGCAATATTTTGCCGTTTTCCACGTTTTTGTAAATTTTCAGTCCATGGGTATTCATATATATACGATAAAAATGATGCAAACACATAATTGATTAGATAATAACCTTAAATACTTAATTTTCAATCATCTATTTGTTTCTCGTTAAAATACTGAGTAAGATATTGAAAAGGGGAGAAGTTCGGTTTTTATTGCATATATCGACGTTTCAGCCGGATTAGAGCGGTTTTACGTGTACATCTTCCCTCGTTAATATAAACGGAAAATCAAGAACATTATAGTTAATTCTAATGAAAACACATTGTTTTTTATCATTTGTATTGGAAACAACATTGTCATATGTTTTTTCTTGGAACTAAATAATACGAAACCTCGCTCTATGATTTGAAGGTAAAGTCCTCAAATATGGTAAAATAGTGACTTTTTCACGTTAATCATGTAGTTTCATATTACGCAAATATATTCATTTTTACCAATATTTCGATACTATTTCATGTATTATCACGATATGTGATTTGGCCTTCATATCTCAGAATTTCGCATAATATTGCATTTTAAGCAAGTTTTCTTGCATTTTGTTTCGCACGAAAAATCATCGAATTTAGCAATATTTTGACGTTTATCATCCCCTTTTCCTTTATTTGATTTAAACAAAATATCATCGAATTAGGCAATATTTTGCCGTTTTTCCACGTTTTTGTGAATTTTCAGTGTATGGGTATTAATTCGTTATATATACGATAAAAATGATGAAAACACATAATTGATTAGATAATAACCTTAAATACTTCATTTTCAATCAACTATTTGTTTCTCGGTAAAATACTGTGTAAGATATTGAAAAGGGGAGAAGTTCTGTTTTTATTGCATATATCGACGTTTCAGCCGGAATAGAGCGGTTCAAAATCATCGAATTTAGCAATATTTTGACGTTTATCATCCCCTTTTTCTTTATTTGATTTAAACAAAATATCATCGAATTAGGCAATATTTTGCCGTTTTTCCACGTTTTTGTGAATTTTCAGTATATGGGTATTAATTCATTATATATACGATAGAAATGATGCAAACACATAATTGATTAGATAATAACCTTAAATACTTCATTTTCAATCAACTATTTGTTTCTCGTTAAAATACTGAGTAAGATATTGAAAAGGGGAGAAGTTCTGTTTTTATTGCATATATCGACGTTTCAGCCGGAATAGAGCGATTTTCGTGTACATCTTCCATCGGTAATATAAACGGAAAACCAGGAATATTTTAGCTAATTCTAATGAAAACACTTTGATTTTTATCATTTGTATTGGAAACAACATTGTCATATGTCTTTTCTTGGATCCAAATAATACGAAACCTCGCTCTTTGATTTGAAGTTAAAATCCTCAAATATGGTTAAATAGTGACTTTTTTCACGTTTTCATGTAGTTTGATATTACGTAAATATATTCATTTTTACCAATATTTCCATACTATTTCATGTATTATCACGATATGTGATTTGGCCTTCAAATCTCAGAATTTTGCATAATATTGCATTTTAAGCAAGTTTTCTTGCATTTTGTTTCGTACGAAAAATCATCGAATTTAGCAATATTTTGACGTTTATCATCCCCTTT
This sequence comes from Procambarus clarkii, assembly GCF_040958095.1. Classification (NCBI taxonomy): domain Eukaryota; kingdom Metazoa; phylum Arthropoda; class Malacostraca; order Decapoda; family Cambaridae; genus Procambarus; species Procambarus clarkii. The sequence goes on along the minus strand of NC_091175.1, from coordinate 874,343 downwards.
TCCTTTATTTGATTTAAACAAAATATCATCGAATTAGGCAATATTTTGCGGTTTTTCCACGTTTTTTTGAATTTTCAGTCTATGGGTATTAATTCATTATATATACGATAAAAATGATGCAAACACATAATTGATTAGATAATAACCTTAAATACTTCATTTTCAATCAACTATTTGTTTCTCGTTAAAATACTGAGTAAGATATTGAAAAGGGGAGAAGTTCTGTTTTTATTGCATATATCGACGTTTCAGCCGGAATAGAGCGATTTTCGTGTACATCTTCCATCGGTAATATAAACGGAAAACCAGGAATATTTTAGCTAATTCTAATGAAAACACTTTGATTTTTATCATTTGTATTGGAAACAACATTGTCATATGTCTTTTCTTGGATCCAAATAATACGAAACCTCGCTCTATGATTTGAAGTTAAAATCCTCAAATATGGTTAAATAGTGACTTTTTTCACGTTTTTCATGTAGATTGATATTACGTAAATATATTCATTTTTACCAATATTTCGATGCTATTTCATGTAGTATGATGATATGTGATTTGGCCTTGAAATCTCAGAATTTCGCATAATATTGCATTTTAAGCAAGTTTTCTTGCATTTTGTTTCGTACGAAAAATCATCGAATTTAGCAATATTTTGACGTTTATCATCCCCTTTTCCTTCATGTGATTTAAACCGGATTAGAGCGGTTTTACGTGTACATCTTCCCTCGTTAATATAAACGGAAAATCAAGAACATTATAGTTAATTCTAATGAAAACACATTGTTTTTCATCATTTGTATTGGAAACAACATTGTCATATGTCTTTTCTTGGAACTAAATAATACGAAACCTCGCTCTATGATTTAAAGGTAAAATCCTCAAATATGGTAAAATAGTGACTTTTTCACGTTAGTCATGTAGTTTGATATTACGCAAATATATTCATTTTTACCAATATTTCGATACTATTTCATGTATTATCACGATATGTGATTTGGCCTTCAAATCTCAGAATTTCGCATAATATTGCATTTTAAGCAAGTTTTCTTGCATTTTGTTTCGTACGAAAAATCATCGAATTTAGCAATATTTTGACGTTTATCATCCCCTTTTCCTTTATTTGATTTAAACAAAATATCATCGAATTAGGCAATATTTTGCCGTTTTTCCACGTTTTTGTGAATTTTCAGTGTATGGGTATTAATTCGTTATATATACGATAAAAATGATGAAAACACATAATTGATTAGATAATAACCTTAAATACTTCATTTTCAATCAACTATTTGTTTCTCGGTAAAATACTGTGTAAGATATTGAAAAGGGGAGAAGTTCTGTTTTTATTGCATATATCGACGTTTCAGCCGGAATAGAGCGGTTTTACGTGTACATCTTCCATCAGTAATATAAACGGAAAATCAGGAACATTTTAGTTAATTCTAATGAAAACACATTGATTTTTATCGTTTGTATTGGAAACAACACTGTCATATGTATTTTCTTGGATCTAAATAAATACGAAACCTAACGAAATTTGAAGTTAAAATCCTCAAATATGGTTATATAGTGACTTTTTTCACGTTTTTCATGTAGTTTGATATTACGGAAATATATTCATTTTTACCAATATTTCGATACTATTTCATGTAGTATCACGATATGTGATTTGGCCTTGAAATCTCAGAATTTCGAATAATATTGCATTTTAAGCAAGTTTTCTTGCATTTTGTTTCGTACGAAAAATCATCGAATTTAGCAATATTTTTACGTTTATCATCCCCTTTTCCTTCATGTGATTTAAACAAAATATCATCGAATTAGGCAATATTTTGCCGTTTTCCACGTTTTTGTAAATTTTCAGTCCATGGGTATTAATTCATATATATACGATAAAAATGATGCAAACACATAATTGATTAGATAATAACCTTAAATACTTCATTTTCAATCATCGATTTGTTTCTCGTTAAAATACTGAGTAAGATATTGAAAAGGGGAGAAATTCGGTTTTTATTGCATATATCGACGTTTCAGCCGGATTAGAGCGGTTTTACGTGTACATCTTCCCTCGTTAATATAAACGGAAAATCAAGAACATTATAGTTAATTCTAATGAAAACACATTGCTTTTTATCATTTGTATTGGAAACAACAATGTCATATGTCTTTTCTTTGAACTAAATAATACGAAACCTCGCTCTATGATTTAAAGGTAAAATCCTCAAATATGGTAAAATAGTGACTTTTTCACGTTAATCATGTAGTTTGATATTACGCAAATATATTCATTTTTACCAATATTAAGATACTATTTCATGTAGTATCACGATATGTGATTTGCCCTTCAAATCTCAGAATTTCGCATAATATTGCATTTTAAGCAAGTTTTCTTGCATTTTATTTCGTACGAAAAATCATCGAATTTAGCAATATTTTGACGTTTATCATCCCCTTTTCCTTCATGTGATTTAAACAAAATATCATCGAATTAGGCAATATTTTGCCGTTTTTTCACGTTTTTGTGAATTTTCAGTCTATGGGTATTAATTCATATATGTACGATAAAAATGATGCAAACACACAATTGATTAGATAATAACCTTAAATACTTCATTTTCAATCAACTATTTGTTTCTCGGTAAAATACTGAGTAAGATATTGAAAAGGGGAGAAGTTCTGTTTTTATTGCATATATCGACGTTTCAGCCGGAATAGAGCGATTTTCGTGTACATCTTCCATCGGTAATATAAACGGAAAACCAGGAATATTTTAGATAATTCTAATGAAAACACTTTGATTTTTATCATTTGTATTGGAAACAACATTGTCATATGTCTTTTCTTGGATCCAAATAATACGAAACCTCGCTCTATGATTTGAAGTTAAAATCCTCAAATATGGTTAAATAGTGACTTTTTTCACGTTTTTCATGTAGTTTGATATTACGTAAATATATTCATTTTTACCAATATTTCCATACTATTTCATGTAGTATGATGATATGTGATTTGCCCTTCAAATCTCAGAATTTCGCATAATATTGCATTTTAAGCAAGTTTTCTTGCATTTTGTTTCGTACGAAAAATCATCGAATTTAGCAATATTTTGACGTTTATCATCCCCTTTTCCTTTATTTGATTTAAACAAAATATCATCGAATTAGGCAATATTTTGCCGTTTTTCTACGTTTTTGTGAATTTTCAGTCTATGGGTATTAATTCATTATATATACGATAAAAATGATGCAAACACATAATTGATTAGATAATAACCTTAAATACTTCATTTTCAATCATCTATTTGTTTCTCGTTAAAATACTGAGTAAGATATTGAAAAGGGGAGAAGTTCGGTTTTTATTGCATATATCGACGTTTCAGCCGGATTAGAGCGGTTTTTCGTGTACATCTTCCCTCGTTAATATAAACGGAAAATCAAGAACATTATAGTTAATTCTAATGAAAACACATTGTTTTTTATCATTTTATTGGAAACAACATTGTCATATGTCTTTTCTTGGAACTAAATAATACGAAACCTCGCTCTATGATTTGAAGGTAAAGTCCTCAAATATGGTAAAATAGTGACTTTTTCACGTTAATCATGTAGTTTCATATTACGCAAATATATTCATTTTTACCAATATTTCGATACTATTTCATGTATTATCACGATATGTGATTTGGCCTTCATATCTCAGAATTTCGCATAATATTGCATTTTAAGCAAGTTTTCTTGCATTTTGTTTCGCACGAAAAATCATCGAATTTAGCAATATTTTGACGTTTATCATCCCCTTTTCCTTTATTTGATTTAAACAAAATATCATCGAATTAGGCAATATTTTGCCGTTTTTCCACGTTTTTGTGAATTTTCAGTCTATGGGTTATATTCATTATATATACGATAAAAATGATGCAAACACATAATTGATTAGATAATAACCTTAAATACTTCATTTTCAATCAACTATTTGTTTCTCGTTAAAATACTGAGTAAGATATTGAAAAGGGGAGAAGTTCTGTTTTTATTGCATATATCGACGTTTCAGCCGGAATAGAACGATTTTCGTGTACATCTTCCATCGGTAATATAAACGGAAAACCAGGAATATTTTAGATAATTCTAATGAAAACACTTTGATTTTTATCATTTGTATTGGAAACAACATTGTCATATGTCTTTTCTTGGATCCAAATAATACGAAACCTCGCTCTATGATTTGAAGTTAAAATCCTCAAATATGGTTAAATAGTGACTTTTTTCACGTTTTTCATGTAGTTTGATATTACGTAAATATATTCATTTTTACCAATATTTCCATACTATTTCATGTAGTATGATGATATGTGATTTGCCCTTCAAATCTCAGAATTTTGCATAATATTGCATTTTAAGCAAGTTTTCTTGCATTTTGTTTCGTACGAAAAATCATCGAATTTAGCAATATTTTGACGTTTATCATCCCCTTTTCCTTCATGTGATTTAAACAAAATATCATCGAATTAGGCAATATTTTGCCGTTTTTCCACGTTTTTGTGAATTTTCAGTCCATGGGTATTAATTCATATATGTACGATGAAAATGATGCAAACATACAATTAATTAGATAATAAACTTAAATACTTCATTTTCAATCAACTATTTGTTTCTCGTTAAAATACTGAGTAAGATATTGAAAAGGGGAGAAGTTCTGTTTTTATTGCATATATCGACGTTTCAGCCGGAATAGAGCGATTTTCGTGTACATCTTCCATCGGTAATATAAACGGAAAACCAGGAACATTTCAGATAATTCTAATGAAAACACTTTGATTTTTATCATTTGTATTGGAAACAACATTGTCATATGTCTTTTCTCTGATCCAAATAATACGAAACCTCGCTCTATGATTTGAAGTTAAAATCCTCAAATATGGTTAAATAGTGACTTTTTTCACGTTTTCATGTAGTTTGATATTACGTAAATATATTCATTTTTACCAATATATCGATACTATTTCATGTAGTATGATGATATGTGATTTGGCCTTGAAATCTCAGAATTTCGCATAATATTGCATTTTAAGCAAGTTTTCTTGCATTTTGTTTCGTACGAAAAATCATCGAATTTAGCAATAATTTGACGTTTATCATCCCCTTTTCCTTTATTTGATTTAAACAAAATATCATCGAATTAGGCAATATTTTGCCGTTTTTCCACGTTTTTGTGAATTTTCAGTCTATGGGTATTAATTCATTATATATACGATAAAAATGATGCAAACACATAATTGATTAGATAATAACCTTAAATACTTCATTTACAATCATCTATTTGTTTCTCGTTAAAATACTGAGTAAGATATTGAAAAGGGGAGAAGTTCGGTTTTTATTGCATATATCGACGTTTCAGCCGGATTAGAGCGGTTTTACGTGTACATCTTCCCTCGTTAATATAAACGGAAAATCAAGAACATTTTAGTTATTTCTAATGAAAACACATTGTTTTTTATCACTTGTATTGGAAACAACATTGTCATATGTCTTTTCTTGGATCCAAATAATACGAAACCTCGCTTAATGATTTGAAGTTAAAATCCTCATATATGGTTATATAGTGACTTTTTTCACGTTTTTCATGTAGTTTGATATTACGTAAATATATTCATTTTTACCAATATTTCGATACTATTTCATGTAGTATCACGATATGTGATTTGGCCTTGAAATCTCAGAATTTCGCTTAATATTGCATTTTAAGCAAGTTTTCTTGCATTTTGTTTCGTACGAAAAATCATCGAATTTAGCAATATTTTGACGTTTATCATCCCCTTTTCCTTCATGTGATTTAAACAAAATATCATCGAATTAGGCAATATTTTGCCGTTTTTCCACGTTTTTGTAAATTTTCAGTCCATGGGTATTAATTCATATATATACGATAAAAATGATGCAAACACATAATTGATTACATAATAACCTTAAATACTTCATTTTCAATCAACTATTTGTTTCTCGTTAAAATACTGAGTAAGATATTGAAAAGGGGAGAAGTTATGTTTTTATTGCATATATCGACGTTTCAGCCGGAATAGAGCGATTTTCGTGTACATCTTCCCTCGTTAATATAAACGGAAAACCAGGAATATTTTAGTTAATTCTAATGAAAACACTTTGATTTTTATCATTTGTATTGGAAACAACATTGTCATATGTCTTTTCTTGGAACTAAATAATACGAAACCTCGCTCTATGATTTGAAGGTAAAATCCTCAAATATGGTAAAATAGTGACTTTTTCACATTAATCATGTAGTTTGATATTACGCAAATATATTCATTTTTACCAATATTTCGATACTATTTCATGTTTTATCACGATATGTGATTTGGCCTTCAAATCTCAGAATTTCGCATAATATTGCATTTTAAGCAAGTTTTCTTGCATTTTGTTTCGTACGAAAAATCATCGAATTTAGCAATATTTTGACGTTTATCATCCCCTTTTCCTTTATTTGATTTAAACAAAATATCATCGAATTAGGCAATATTTTGCCGTTTTTCCACGTTTTTGTGAATTTTCAGTCTATGGGTATTAATTCATTATATATACGATAAAAATGATGCAAACACATAATTGATTAGATAATAACCTTAAATACTTCATTTTCAATCATCTATTTGTTTCTCGTTAAAATACTGAGTAAGATATTGAAAAGGGGAGAAGTTCGGTTTTTATTGCATATATCGACGTTTCAGCCGGATTAGAGCGGTTTTACGTGTACATCTTCCCTCGTTAATATAAACGGAAAACCAGGAATATTTTAGTTAATTCTAATGAAAACACTTTGATTTTTATCATTTGTATTGGAAACAACATTGTCATATGTCTTTTCTTGGAACTAAATAATACGAAACCTCGCTCTATGATTTGAAGTTAAAATACTCAAATATGGTTAAATAGTGACTTTTTTCACGTTTTTCATGTAGTTTGATATTACGTAAATATATTCATTTTTACCAATATTTCGATACTATTTCATGTATTATCACGATATGTGATTTGGCCTTCATATCTCAGAATTTCGCATAATATTGCATTTTAAGCAAGTTTTCTTGCATTTTGTTTCGCACGAAAAATCATCGAATTTAGCAATATTTTGACGTTTATTTTATTATTCCTTTATTTGATTTAAACAAAATATCATCGAATTAGGCAATATTTTGCCGTTTTTCCACGTTTTTGTGAATTTTCAGTCTATGGGTATTAATTCATTATATATACGATAAAAATGATGCAAACACATAATTGATTAGATAATAACCTTAAATACTTCATTTTCAATCAACTATTTGTTTCTCGTTAAAATACTGAGTAAGATATTGAAAAGGGGAGAAGTTCTGTTTTTATTGCATATATCGACGTTTCAGCCGGAATAGAGCGATTTTCGTGTACATCTTCCATCGGTAATATAAACGGAAAACCAGGAATATTTTAGTTAATTCTAATGAAAACACTTTGATTTTTATCATTTGTATTGGAAACAACATTGTCATATGTCTTTTCTTGGAACTAAATAATACGAAACCTCGCTCTATGATTTGAAGTTAAAATACTCAAATATGGTTAAATAGTGACTTTTTTCACGTTTTTCATGTAGTTTGATATTACGTAAATATATTCATTTTTACCAATATTTCGATACTATTTCATGTAGTATGATGATATGTGATTTGGCCTTGATATCTCAGAATTTCGCATAATATTGCATTTTAAGCAAGTTTTCTTGCATTTTGTTTCGTACGAAAAATCATCGAATTTAGCAATAATTTGACGTTTATCATCCCCTTTTCCTTTATTTGATTTAAACAAAATATCATCGAATTAGGCAATATTTTTGGCCGTTTTTCCACGTTTTTGTGAATTTTCAGTCTATGGGTATTAATTCATTATATATACGATAAAAATGATGCAAACACATAATTGATTAGATAATAACCTTAAATACTTCATTTACAATCATCTATTTGTTTCTCGTTAAAATACTGAGTAAGATATTGAAAAGGGGAGAAGTTCGGTTTTTATTGCATATATCGACGTTTCAGCCGGATTAGAGCGGTTTTACGTGTACATCTTCCCTCGTTAATATAAACGGAAAATCAAGAACATTTTAGTTATTTCTAATGAAAACACATTGTTTTTTATCACTTGTATTGGAAACAACATTGTCATATGTCTTTTCTTGGATCCAAATAATACGAAACCTCGCTTAATGATTTGAAGTTAAAATCCTCATATATGGTTATATAGTGACTTTTTTCACGTTTTTCATGTAGTTTGATATTACGTAAATATATTCATTTTTACCAATATTTCGATACTATTTCATGTAGTATCACGATATGTGATTTGGCCTTGAAATCTCAGAATTTCGCTTAATATTGCATTTTAAGCAAGTTTTCTTGCATTTTGTTTCGTACGAAAAATCATCGAATTTAGCAATATTTTGACGTTTATCATCCCCTTTTCCTTCATGTGATTTAAACAAAATATCATCGAATTAGGCAATATTTTGCCGTTTTCCAAGTTTTTGTAAATTTTCAGTCCATGGGTATTAATTCATATATATACGATAAAAATGATGCAAACACATAATTGATTAGATAATAACCTTAAATACTTCATTTTCAATCATCTATTTGTTTCTCGTTAAAATACTGAGTAAGATATTGAAAAGGGGAGAAGTTCGGTTTTTATTGCATATATCGATGTTTCAGCCGGATTAGAGCGGTTTTACGTGTACATCTTCCCTCGTTAATATAAACGGAAAATCAAGAACATTATAGTTAATTCTAATGAAAACACATTGTTTTTTATCATTTGTATTGGAAACAACATTGTCATATGTCTTTTCTTGGAACTAAATAATACGAAACCTCGCTCTATGATTTGAAGGTAAAATCCTCAAATATGGTAAAATAGTGACTTTTTCACATTAATCATGTAGTTTGATATTACACAAATATATTCATTTTTACCAATATTTCGATACTATTTCATGTTCTATCACGATATGTGATTTGGCCTTCAAATCTCAGAATTTCGCATAATATTGCATTTTAAGCAAGTTTTCTTGCATTTTGTTTCGTACGAAAAATCATCGAATTTAGCAATATTTTGACGTTTATCATCCCCTTTTCCTTTATTTGATTTAAACAAAATATCATCGAATTAGGCAATATTTTGCCGTTTTTCCACGTTTTTGTGAATTTTCAGTCTATGGGTATTAAATCGTTATATATACGATAAAAATGATGCAAACACATAATTGATTAGATAATAACCTTAAATACTTCATTTTCAATCATCTATTTGTTTCTCGTTAAAATACTGAGTAAGATATTGAAAAGGGGAGAAGTTCGGTTTTTATTGCATATATCGACGTTTCAGCCGGATTAGAGCGGTTTTACGTGTACATCTTCCCTCGTTAATATAAACGGAAAATCAAGAACATTATAGTTAATTCTAATGAAAACACATTGTTTTTTATCATTTGTATTGGAAACAACATTGTCATATGTCTTTTCTTGGAACTAAATAATACGAAACCTCGCTCTATGATTTGAAGGTAAAGTCCTCAAATATGGTAAAATAGTGACTTTTTCACGTTAATCATGTAGTTTCATATTACGCAAATATATTCATTTTTACCAATATTTCGATACTATTTCATGTATTATCACGATATGTGATTTGGCCTTCATATCTCAGAATTTCGCATAATATTGCATTTTAAGCAAGTTTTCTTGCATTTTGTTTCGCACGAAAAATCATCGAATTTAGCAATATTTTGACGTTTATCATCCCCTTTTCCTTTATTTGATTTAAACAAAATATCATCGAATTAGGCAATATTTTGCCGTTTTTCCACGTTTTTGTGAATTTTCAGTCTATGGGTATTAATTCATTATATATACGATAAAAATGATGCAAACACATAATTGATTAGATAATAACCTTAAATACTTCATTTTCAATCAACTATTTGTTTCTCGTTAAAATACTGAGTAAGATATTGAAAAGGGGAGAAGTTCTGTTTTTATTGCATATATCGACGTTTCAGCCGGAATAGAGCGATTTTCGTGTACATCTTCCATCGGTAATATAAACGTAAAACCAGGAATATTTTAGTTAATTCTAATGAAAACACTTTGATTTTTATCATTTGTATTGGAAACAACATTGTCATATGTCTTTTCTTGGATCCAAATAATACGAAACCTCGCTCTATGATTTGAAGTTAAAATACTCAAATATGGTTAAATAGTGACTTTTTTCACGTTTTTCATGTAGTTTGATATTACGTAAATATATTCATTTTTACCAATATTTCGATACTATTTCATGAAGTATGATGATATGTGATTTGGCCTTGAAATCTCAGAATTTCGCATAATATTGCATTTTAAGCAAGTTTTCTTGCATTTTGTTTCGTACGAAAAATCATCGAATTTAGCAATATTTTGACGTTTATCATCCCCTTTTCCTTCATGTGATTTAAACAAAATATCATCGAATTAGGCAATATTTTGCCGTTTTCCACGTTTTTGTAAATTTTCAGTCCATGGGTATTAATTCATATATATTCGATAAAAATGATGCAAACACATAATTGATTAGATAATAACCTTAAATACTTCATTTTCAATCATCTATTTGTTTCTCGTTAAAATACTGAGTAAGATATTGAAAAGGGGAGAAGTTCGGTTTTTATTGCATATATCGACGTTTCAGCCGGATTAGAGCGGTTTTACGTGTACATCTTCCCTCGTTAATATAAACGGAAAATCAAGAACATTTTAGTTATTTCTAATGAAAACACATTGTTTTTTATCACTTGTATTGGAAACAACATTGTCAAATGTCTTTTCTTGGATCTAAATAATACGAAACCTCGCTTTATGATTTGAAGGTAAAATCCTCATATATGGTTATATAGTGACTTTTTTCACGTTTTTCATGTAGTTTGATATTACGTAAATATATTCATTTTTACCAATATTTCGATACTATTTCATGTAGTATGATGATATGTGATTTGGCCTTGAAATCTCAGAATTTCGCATAACATTGCATTTTAATCAAGTTTTTTTGCATTTTGTTTCGTACGAAAAATCATCGAATTTAGCAATATTTTGACGTTAATCATCCCCTTTTCCTTCATGTGATTTAAACAAAATATCATCGAATTAGGCAATATTTTGCCGTTTTCCACGTTTTTGTAAATTTTCAGTCCATGGGTAATAATTCATATATATTCGATAAAAATGATGCAAACACATAATTGATTAGATAATAACCTTAAATACTTCATTTTCAATCATCTATTTGTTTCTCGTTAAAATACTGAGTAAGATATTGAAAAGGGGAGAAGTTCGGTTTTTATTGCAAATATCGACGTTTCAGCCAGATTAGAGCGGTTTTACGTGTACATCTTCCCTCGTTAATATAAACGGAAAATCAAGAACATTATAGTTAATTCTAATGAAAACACATTGTTTTTCATCATTTGTATTGGAAACAACATTGTCATATGTCTTTTCTTGGAACTAAATAATACGAAACCTCGCTCTATGATTTAAAGGTAAAATCCTCAAATATGGTAAAATAGTGACTTTTTCACGTTAGTCATGTAGTTTGATATTACGCAAATATATTCATTTTTACCAATATTTCGATACTATTTCATGTATTATCACGATATGTGATTTGGCCTTCAAATCTCAGAATTTCGCATAATATTGCATTTTAAGCAAGTTTTCTTGCATTTTGTTTTGTACGAAAAATCATCGAATTTAGCAATATTTTGACGTTTATCATCCCCTTTTCCTTTATTTGATTTAAACAAAATATCATCGAATTAGGCAATATTTTGCCGTTTTTCCACGTTTTTGTGAATTTTCAGTGTATGGGTATTAATTCGTTATATATACGATAAAAATGATGAAAACACATAATTGATTAGATAATAACCTTAAATACTTCATTTTCAATCAACTATTTGTTTCTCGGTAAAATACTGAGTAAGATATTGAAAAGGGGAGAAGTTCTGTTTTTATTGCATATATCGACGTTTCAGCCGGAATAGAGCGGTTTTACGTGTACATCTTCCATCAGTAATATAAACGGAAAATCAGGAACATTTTAGTTAATTCTAATGAAAACACATTGATTTTTATCGTTTGTATTGGAAACAACACTGTCATATGTATTTTCTTGGATCTAAATAATACGAAACCTCGCTCTATGATTTGAAGTTAAAATCCTCAAATATGGTTATATAGTGACTTTTTTCACGTTTTTCATGTAGTTTGATATTACGGAAATATATTCATTTTTACCAATATTTCGATACTATTTCATGTAGTATCACGATATGTGATTTGGCCTTGAAATCTCAGAATTTCGAATAATATTGCATTTTAAGCAAGTTTTCTTGCATTTTGTTTCGTACGAAAAATCATCGAATTTAGCAATATTTTGACGTTTATCATCCCCTTTTCCTTCATGTGATTTAAACAAAATATCATCGAATTAGGCAATATTTTGCCGTTTTCCACGTTTTTGTAAATTTTCAGTCCATGGGTATTAATTCATATATATACGATAAAAATGATGCAAACACATAATTGATTAGATAATAACCTTAAATACTTCATTTTTATCATCGATTTGTTTCTCGTTAAAATACTGAGTAAGATATTGAAAAGGGGAGAAATTCGGTTTTTATTGCATATATCGACGTTTCAGCCGGATTAGAGCAGTTTTACGTGTACATCTTCCCTCGTTAATATAAACGGAAAATCAAGAACATTACAGTTAATTCTAATGAAAACACATTGCTTTTTATCATTTGTATTGGAAACAACAATGTCATATGTCTTTTCTTGGAACTAAATAATACGAAACCTCGCTCTATGATTTGAAGGTAAAATCCTCAAATATGGTAAAATAGTGACTTTTTCACGTTAATCATGTAGTTTGATATTACGCAAATATATTCATTTTTACCAATATTTCGATACTATTTCATGTAGTATCACGATATGTGATTTGGCCTTCAAATCTCAGAATTTCGCATAATATTGCATTTTAAGCAAGTTTTCTTGCATTTTGTTTCGTACGAAAAATCATCGAATTTAGCAATATTTTGACGTTTATCATCCCCTTTTCCTTTATTTGATTTAAACAAAATATCATCGAATTAGGCAATATTTTGCCGTTTTTCCACGTTTTTGTGAATTTTCAGTCTATGGGTATTTATTCATTATATATACGATAAAAATGATGCAAACACATAATTGATTAGATAATAACCTTAAATACTTCATTTTCAATCAACTATTTGTTTCTCGTTAAAATACTGAGTAAGATATTGAAAAGGGGAGAAGTTCTGTTTTTATTGCATATATCGACGTTTCAGCCGGAATAGAGCGGTTTTACGTGTACATCTTCCATCAGTAATATAAACGGAAAATCAGGAACATTTTAGTTAATTCTAATGAAAACACATTGATTTTTATCATTTGTATTGGAAACAACATTGTCATATGTCTTTTCTTGGATCCAAATAATACGAAACCTCGCTCTATGATTTGAAGTTAAAATCCTCAAATATGGTTAAATAGTGACTTTTTTCACGTTTTTCATGTAGATTGATATTACGTAAATATATTCATTTTTACCAATATTTCGATGCTATTTCATGTAGTATGATGATATGTGATTTGGCCTTGAAACCTCAGAATTTCGCATAATATTGCATTTTAAGCAAGTTTTCTTGCATTTTGTTTCGTACGAAAAATCATCGAATTTAGCAATATTTTGACGTTTATCATCCCCTTTTCCTTCATGTGATTTAAACAAAATATCATCGAATTAGGCAATATTTTGCCGTTTTCCACGTTTTTGTAAATTTTCAGTCCATGGGTATTAATTCATATATATTCGATAAAAATGATGCAAACACATAATTGATTAGATAATAACCTTAAATACTTCATTTTCAATCATCTATTTGTTTCTCGTTAAAATACTGAGTAAGATATTGAAAAGGGGAGAAGTTCGGTTTTTATTGCATATATCGACGTTTCAGCCGGATTAGAGCGGTTTTACGTGTACATCTTCCCTCGTTAATATAAACGGAAAATCAAGAACATTATAGTTAATTCTAATGAAAACACATTGTTTTTTATCATTTGTATTGGAAACAACATTGTCATATGTCTTTTCTTGGAACTAAATAATACGAAACCTCGCTCTATGATTTGAAGGTAAAATCCTCAAATATGGTAAAATAGTGACTTTTTCACGTTAATCATGTAGTTTGATATTACGCAAATATATTCATTTTTACCAATATTTCGATACTATTTCATGTAGTATCACGATATGTGATTTGGCCTTCAAATCTCAGAATTTCGCATAATATTGCATTTTAAGCAAGTTTTCTTGCATTTTGTTTCGTACGAAAAATCATCGAATTTAGCAATATTTTGACGTTTATCATCCCCTTTTCCTTTATTTGATTTAAACAAAATATCATCGAATTCGGCAATATTTTGCCGTTTTTCCACGTTTTTGTGAATTTTCAGTCTATGGGTATTAATTCATTATATATACGATAAAAATGATGCAAACACATAATTGATTAGATAATAACCTTAAATACTTCATTTTCAATCATCTATTTGTTTCTTGTTAAAATACTGAGTAAGATATTGAAAAGGGGAGAAGTTCTATTTTTATTGCATATATCGACGTTTCAGCCGGAATAGAGCGATTTTCGTGTACATCTTCCTTCGGTAATATAAACGGAAAACCAGGAATATTTTAGTTAATTCTAATGAAAACACTTTGATTTTTATCATTTGTATTGGAAACAACATTGTCATATGTCTTTTCTTTTATCCAAATAATACGAAACCTCGCTCTATGATTTGAAATTAAAATCCTCAAATATGGTTAAATAGTGACTTTTTTCACGTTTTTCATGTAGTTTGATATTACGTAAATATATTCATTTTTACCAATATTTCGATACTATTTCATGTAGTATGATGATATGTGATTTGGCCTTGAAATATCAGAATTTCGCATAATATTGCATTTTAAGCAAGTTTTCTTGCATTTTGTTTCGTACGAAAAATCATCGAATTTAGCAATATTTTGACGTTTATCATCCCCTTTTCCTTCATGTGATTTAAACAAAATATCATCGAATTAGGCAATATTTTGCTGTTTTCCACGTTTTTGTAAATTTTCAGTCCATGGGTATTAATTCATATATATTCGATAAAAATGATGCAAACACATAATTGATTAGATAATAACCTTAAATACTTCATTTTCAATCATCTATTTGTTTCTCGTTAAAATACTGAGTAAGATATTGAAAAGGGGAGAAGTTCGGTTTTTATTGCATATATCGACGTTTCAGCCGGATTAGAGCGGTTTTACGTGTACATCTTACCTCGTTAATATAAATGGAAAATCAAGAACATTATAGTTAATTCAAATGAAAACACATTGTTTTTCATCATTTGTATTGGAAACAACATTGTCATATGTCTTTTCTTGGAACTAAATAATACGAAACCTCTCTCTATGATTTAAAGGTAAAATCCTCAAATATGGTAAAATAGTGACTTTTTCACGTTAATCATGTAGTTTGATATCACGCAAATATATTCATTTTTACCAATATTCCAATACTATTTCATGTAGTATCACGATATGTGATTTGCCCTTCAAATCTCAGAATTTCGCATAATATTGCATTTTAAGCAAGTTTTCTTGCATTTTATTTCGTACGAAAAATCATCGAATTTAGCAATATTTTGACGTTTATCATCCCCTTTTCCTTCATGTGATTTAAACAAAATATCATCGAATTAGGCAATATTTTGCCGTTTTTCCACGTTTTTGTGAATTTTCAGTCCATGGGTATTAATTCATATATGTACGATTAAAATGATGCAAACACACAATTGATTAGATAATAACCTTAAATACTTCATTTTCAATCAACTATTTGTTTCTCGTTAAAATACTGAGTAAGATATTGAAAAGGGGAGAAGTCCTGTTTTTATTGCATATATCGACGTTTCAGCCGGAATAGAGCGATTTTCGTGTACATCTTCCATCGGTAATATAAACGGAAAACCAGGAACATTTTAGATAATTCTAATGAAAACACTTTGATTTTTATCATTTGTATTGGAAACAACATTGTCATATGTCTTTTCTTGGATCCATATAATACGAAACCTCGCTCTATGATTTGAAGTTAAAATCCTCAAATATGGTTAAATAGTGACTTTTTCACGTTTTCATGTAGTTTGATATTACGTAAATATATTCATTTTTACCATTATTTCGATACTATTTCATGTAGTATCACGATATGTGATTTGGCCTTGAAATCTCAGAATTTCGCATAATATTGCATTTTAAGCAAGTTTTCTTGCATTTTGTTTCGTACGAAAAATCATCGAATTTAGCAATAATTTGACGTTTATCATCCCCTTTTCCTTGATTTGATTTAAACAAAATATCATCGAATTAGGCAATATTTTGCCGTTTTTCCACGTTTTTGTGAATTTTCAGTCCATGGGTATTAATTCATATATGTACGATGAAAATGATGCAAACACACAATTGATTAGATAATAACCTTAAATACTTCATTTTCAATCAACTATTTGTTTCTCGTTAAAATACTGAGTAAGATATTGAAAAGGGGAGAAGTTCTGTTTTTATTGCATATATCGACGTTTCAGCCGGAATAGAGCGATTTTCGTGTACATCTTCCATCGGTAATATAAACGGAAAACCAGGAACATTTTAGATAATTCTAATGAAAACACTTTGATTTTTATCATTTGTATTGGAAACAACATTGTCATATGTCTTTTCTTGGATCCATATAATACGAAACCTCGCTCTATGATTTGAAGTTAAAATCCTCAAATATGGTTAAATAGTGACTTTTTTCACGTTTTCATGTAGTTTGATATTACGTAAATATATTCATTTTTACCATTATTTCGATACTATTTCATGTAGTATCACGATATGTGATTTGGCCTTAAAATCTCAGAATTTCGCATAATATTGCATTTTAAGCAAGTTTTCTTGCATTTTGTTTCGTACGAAAAATCATCGAATTTAGCAATAATTTGACGTTTATCATCCCCTTTTCCTTTATTTGATTTAAACAAAATATCATCGAATTAGGCAATATTTTGCCGTTTTTCCACGTTTTTGTGAATTTTCAGTCTATGGGTATTAATTCATTATATATACGATAAAAATGATGCAAACACATAATTGATTAGATAATAACCTTAAATACTTCATTTACAATCATCTATTTGTTTTTCGTTAAAATACTGAGTAAGATATTGAAAAGGGGAGAAGTTCGGTTTTTATTGCATATATCGACGTTTCAGCCGGATTAGAGCGGGTTTACGTGTACATCTTCCCTCGTTAATATAAACGGAAAATCAAGAACATTTTAGTTATTTCTAATGAAAACACATTGTGTTTTATCACTTGTATTGGAAACAACATTGTCATATGTCTTTTCTTGGATCTAAATAATACGAAACCTCGCTTTATGATTTGAAGTTAAAATCCTCATATATGGTTATATAGTGACTTTTTTCACGTTTTTCATGTAGTTTGATATTACGTAAATATATTCATTTTTACCAATATTTCGATACTATTTCATGTCGTATCACGATATGTGATTTGGCCTTGAAATCTCAGAATTTCGCATAATATTGCATTTTAAGCAAGTTTTCTTGCATTTTGTTTCGTACGAAAAATCATCGAATTTAGCAATATTTTGACGTTTATCATCCCCTTTTCCTTCATGTGATTTAAACAAAATATCATCGAATTAGGCAATATTTTGCCGTTTTTCCACGTTTTTGTGAATTTTCAGTCCATGGGTATTAATTCATATATGTACGATGAAAATGATGCAAACACACAATTGATTAGATAATAACCTTAAGTACTTCATTTTCAATCAACTATTTGTTTCTCGTTAAAATACTGAGTAAGATATTGAAAAGGGGAGAAGTTCTGTTTTTATTGCATATATCGACGTTTCAGCCGGAATAGAGCGATTTTCGTGTACATCTTCCATCGGTAATATAAACGGAAAACCAGGAACATTTTAGATAATTCTAATGAAAACACTTTGATTTTTATCATTTGTATTGGAAACAACATTGTCATATGTCTTTTCTTGGATCCAAATAATACGAAACCTCGCTCTATGATTTGAAGTTAAAATCCTCAAATATGGTTAAATAGTGACTTTTTTCACGTTTTAATGTAGTTTGATATTACGTAAATATATTCATTTTTACCATTATTTCGATACTATTTCATGTAGTATCACGATATGTGATTTGGCCTTGAAATCTCAGAATTTCGCATAATATTGCATTTTAAGCAAGTTTTCTTGCATTTTGTTACGTACGAAAAATCATCGAATTTAGCAATATTTTGACGTTTATCATCCCCCTTTTCCGTGTAAATGTGATTTAAACAAAATATCATCGAATTAGGCAATATTTTGCCGTTTTCTACGTTTTTGTGAATTTTCAGTCCATGGGTATTAATTCATATGTATACGATAAAAATGATGCAAACACATAATTGATTAGATAATAACCTTAAATACTTCATTTTCAATCATCTATTTGTTTCTCGTTAAAATACTGAGTAAGATGTTGAAAAGGGGAGAAGTTCGGTTTTTATTGCATATATCGACGTTTCAGCCGGATTAGAGCGGTTTTACGTGTACATCTTCCCTCGTTAATATAAACGGAAAATCAAGAACATTATAGTTAATTCTAATGAAAACACATTGTTTTTTATCATTTGTATTGGAAACAACATTGTCATATGTCTTTTCTTGGAACTAAATAATACGAAACCTCGCTCTATGATTTGAAGGTAAAATCCTCAAATATGGTAAAATATTGACTTTTTCACGTTAATCATGTAGTTTGATATTACGCATATATATTCATTTTTACCAATATTTCGATACTATTTCATGTAGTATCACGATATGTGATTTGGCCTTCAAATCTCAGAATTTCGCATAATATTGCATTTTAAGCAAGTTTCCTTGCATTTTGTTTCGTACGAAAAATCATCGAATTTAGCAATATTTTGACGTTTATCATCCCCTTTTTCTTTATTTGATTTAAACAAAATATCATCGAATTAGGCAATATTTTGCCAATACAAAGTGTATTTCCAATACACTTTGTATTGGAAACAACATTGTCATATGTCTTTTCTTGGATCCAAATAATACGAAACCTCGCTCTTTGATTTGAAGTTAAAATCCTCAAATATGGTTAAATAGTGACTTTTTTCACGTTTTCATGTAGTTTGATATTACGTAAATATATTCATTTTTACCAATATTTCCATACTATTTCATGTATTATCACGATATGTGATTTGGCCTTCAAATCTCAGAATTTCGCATAATATTGCATTTTAAGCAAGTTTTCTTGCATTTTGTTTCGTACGAAAAATCATCGAATTTAGCAATATTTTGACGTTTATCATCCCCTTTTCCTTTATTTGATTTAAACAAAATATCATCGAATTAGGCAATATTTTGCCGTTTTTCCACGTTTTTGTGAATTTTCAGTCTATGGGTATTAATTCATTATATATACGATAAAAATGATGCAAACACATAATTGATTAGATAATAACCTTAAATACTTCATTTACAATCATCTATTTGTTTTTCGTTAAAATACTGAGTAAGATATTGAAAAGGGGAGAAGTTCGGTTTTTATTGCATATATCGACGTTTCAGCCGGATTAGAGCGGGTTTACGTGTACATCTTCCCTCGTTAATATAAACGGAAAATCAAGAACATTTTAGTTATTTCTAATGAAAACACATTGTGTTTTATCACTTGTATTGGAAACAACATTGTCATATGTCTTTTCTTGGATCTAAATAATACGAAACCTCGCTTTATGATTTGAAGTTAAAATCCTCATATATGGTTATATAGTGACTTTTTTCACGTTTTTCATGTAGTTTGATATTACGGAAATATATTCATTTTTACCAATATTTCGATACTATTTCATGTAGTATCACGATATGTGATTTGGCCTTGAAATCTCAGAATTTCGAATAATATTGCATTTTAAGCAAGTTTTCTTGCATTTTGTTTCGTACGAAAAATCATCGAATTTAGCAATATTTTGACGTTTATCATCCCCTTTTCCTTCATGTGATTTAAACAAAATATCATCGAATTAGGCAATATTTTGCCGTTTTCCACGTTTTTGTAAATTTTCAGTCCATGGGTATTAATTCATATATATACGATAAAAATGATGCAAACACATAATTGATTAGATAATAACCTTAAATACTTCATTTTTATCATCGATTTGTTTCTCGTTAAAATACTGAGTAAGATATTGAAAAGGGGAGAAATTCGGTTTTTATTTCATATATCGACGTTTCAGCCGGATTAGAGCAGTTTTACGTGTACATCTTCCCTCGTTAATATAAACGGAAAATCAAGAACATTACAGTTAATTCTAATGAAAACACATTGCTTTTTATCATTTGTATTGGAAACAACAATGTCATATGTCTTTTCTTGGAACTAAATAATACGAAACCTCGCTCTATGATTTGAAGGTAAAATCCTCAAATATGGTAAAATAGTGACTTTTTCACGTTAATCATGTAGTTTGATATTACGCAAATATATTCATTTTTACCAATATTTCGATACTATTTCATGTAGTATCACGATATGTGATTTGGCCTTCAAATCTCAGAATTTCGCATAATATTGCATTTTAAGCAAGTTTTCTTGCATTTTGTTTCGTACGAAAAATCATCGAATTTAGCAATATTTTGACGTTTATCATCCCCTTTTCCTTTATTTGATTTAAACAAAATATCATCGAATTAGGCAATATTTTGCCGTTTTTCCACGTTTTTGTGAATTTTCAGTCTATGGGTATTTATTCATTATATATACGATAAAAATGATGCAAACACATAATTGATTAGATAATAACCTTAAATACTTCATTTTCAATCAACTATTTGTTTCTCGTTAAAATACTGAGTAAGATATTGAAAAGGGGAGAAGTTCTGTTTTTATTGCATATTTCGACGTTTCAGCCGGAATAGAGCGGTTTTACGTGTACATCTTCCATCAGTAATATAAACGGAAAATCAGGAACATTTTAGTTAATTCTAATGAAAACACATTGATTTTTATCATTTGTATTGGAAACAACATTGTCATATGTCTTTTCTTGGATCCAAATAATACGAAACCTCGCTCTATGATTTGAAGTTAAAATCCTCAAATATGGTTAAATAGTGACTTTTTTCACGTTTTTCATGTAGATTGATATTACGTAAATATATTCATTTTTACCAATATTTCGATGCTATTTCATGTAGTATGATGATATGTGATTTGGCCTTGAAACCTCAGAATTTCGCATAATATTGCATTTTAAGCAAGTTTTCTTGCATTTTGTTTCGTACGAAAAATCATCGAATTTAGCAATATTTTGACGTTTATCATCCCCTTTTCCTTCATGTGATTTAAACAAAATATCATCGAATTAGGCAATATTTTGCCGTTTTCCACGTTTTTGTAAATTTTCAGTCCATGGGTATTAATTCATATATATTCGATAAAAATGATGCAAACACATAATTGATTAGATAATAACCTTAAATACTTCATTTTCAATCATCTATTTGTTTCTCGTTAAAATACTGAGTAAGATATTGAAAAGGGGAGAAGTTCGGTTTTTATTGCATATATCGACGTTTCAGCCGGATTAGAGCGGTTTTACGTGTACATCTTCCCTCGTTAATATAAACGGAAAATCAAGAACATTATAGTTAATTCTAATGAAAACACATTGTTTTTTATCATTTGTATTGGAAACAACATTGTCATATGTCTTTTCTTGGAACTAAATAATACGAAACCTCGCTCTATGATTTGAAGGTAAAATCCTCAAATATGGTAAAATAGTGACTTTTTCACGTTAATCATGTAGTTTGATATTACGCAAATATATTCATTTTTACCAATATTTCGATACTATTTCATGTAGTATCACGATATGTGATTTGGCCTTCAAATCTCAGAATTTCGCATAATATTGCATTTTAAGCAAGTTTTCTTGCATTTTGTTTCGTACGAAAAATCATCGAATTTAGCAATATTTTGACGTTTATCATCCCCTTTTCCTTTATTTGATTTAAACAAAATATCATCGAATTCGGCAATATTTTGCCGTTTTTCCACGTTTTTGTGAATTTTCAGTCTATGGGTATTAATTCATTATATATACGATAAAAATGATGCAAACACATAATTGATTAGATAATAACCTTAAATACTTCATTTTCAATCATCTATTTGTTTCTTGTTAAAATACTGAGTAAGATATTGAAAAGGGGAGAAGTTCTATTTTTATTGCATATATCGACGTTTCAGCCGGAATAGAGCGATTTTCGTGTACATCTTCCTTCGGTAATATAAACGGAAAACCAGGAATATTTTAGTTAATTCTAATGAAAACACTTTGATTTTTATCATTTGAATTGGAAACAACATTGTCATATGTCTTTTCTTTTATCCAAATAATACGAAACCTCGCTCTATGATTTGAAATTAAAATCCTCAAATATGGTTAAATAGTGACTTTTTTCACGTTTTTCATGTAGTTTGATATTACGTAAATATATTCATTTTTACCAATATTTCGATACTATTTCATGTAGTATGATGATATGTGATTTGGCCTTGAAATATCAGAATTTCGCATAATATTGCATTTTAAGCAAGTTTTCTTGCATTTTGTTTCGTACGAAAAATCATCGAATTTAGCAATATTTTGACGTTTATCATCCCCTTTTCCTTCATGTGATTTAAACAAAATATCATCGAATTAGGCAATATTTTGCTGTTTTCCACGTTTTTGTAAATTTTCATTCCATGGGTATTAATTCATATATATTCGATAAAAATGATGCAAACACATAATTGATTAGATAATAACCTTAAATACTTCATTTTCAATCATCTATTTGTTTCTCGTTAAAATACTGAGTAAGATATTGAAAAGGGGAGAAGTTCGGTTTTTATTGCATATATCGACGTTTCAGCCGGATTAGAGCGGTTTTACGTGTACATCTTACCTCGTTAATATAAATGGAAAATCAAGAACATTATAGTTAATTCAAATGAAAACACATTGTTTTTCATCATTTGTATTGGAAACAACATTGTCATATGTCTTTTCTTGGAACTAAATAATACGAAACCTCTCTCTATGATTTAAAGGTAAAATCCTCAAATATGGTAAAATAGTGACTTTTTCACGTTAATCATGTAGTTTGATATCACGCAAATATATTCATTTTTACCAATATTCCAATACTATTTCATGTAGTATCACGATATGTGATTTGCCCTTCAAATCTCAGAATTTCGCATAATATTGCATTTTAAGCAAGTTTTCTTGCATTTTATTTCGTACGAAAAATCATCGAATTTAGCAATATTTTGACGTTTATCATCCCCTTTTCCTTCATGTGATTTAAACAAAATATCATCGAATTAGGCAATATTTTGCCGTTTTTCCACGTTTTTGTGAATTTTCAGTCCATGGGTATTAATTCATATATGTACGATTAAAATGATGCAAACACACAATTGATTAGATAATAACCTTAAATACTTCATTTTCAATCAACTATTTGTTTCTCGTTAAAATACTGAGTAAGATATTGAAAAGGGGAGAAGTCCTGTTTTTATTGCATATATCGACGTTTCAGCCGGAATAGAGCGATTTTCGTGTACATCTTCCATCGGTAATATAAACGGAAAACCAGGAACATTTTAGATAATTCTAATGAAAACACTTTGATTTTTATCATTTGTATTGGAAACAACATTGTCATATGTCTTTTCTTGGATCCATATAATACGAAACCTCGCTCTATGATTTGAAGTTAAAATCCTCAAATATGGTTAAATAGTGACTTTTTTCACGTTTTCATGTAGTTTGATATTACGTAAATATATTCATTTTTACCATTATTTCGATACTATTTCATGTAGTATCACGATATGTGATTTGGCCTTGAAATCTCAGAATTTCGCAAATTATTGCATTTTAAGCAAGTTTTCTTGCATTTTGTTTCGTACGAAAAATCATCGAATTTAGCAATAATTTGACGTTTATCATCCCCTTTTCCTTGATTTGATTTAAACAAAATATCATCGAATTAGGCAATATTTTGCCGTTTTTCCACGTTTTTGTGAATTTTCAGTCCATGGGTATTAATTCATATATGTACGATGAAAATGATGCAAACACACAATTGATTAGATAATAACCTTAAATACTTCATTTTCAATCAACTATTTGTTTCTCGTTAAAATACTGAGTAAGATATTGAAAAGGGGAGAAGTTCTGTTTTTATTGCATATATCGACGTTTCAGCCGGAATAGAGCGATTTTCGTGTACATCTTCCATCGGTAATATAAACGGAAAACCAGGAACATTTTAGATAATTCTAATGAAAACACTTTGATTTTTATCATTTGTATTGGAAACAACATTGTCATATGTCTTTTCTTGGATCCATATAATACGAAACCTCGCTCTATGATTTGAAGTTAAAATCCTCAAATATGGTTAAATAGTGACTTTTTTCACGTTTTCATGTAGTTTGATATTACGTAAATATATTCATTTTTACCATTATTTCGATACTATTTCATGTAGTATCACGATATGTGATTTGGCCTTAAAATCTCAGAATTTCGCATAATATTGCATTTTAAGCAAGTTTTCTTGCATTTTGTTTCGTACGAAAAATCATCGAATTTAGCAATAATTTGACGTTTATCATCCCCTTTTCCTTTATTTGATTTAAACAAAATATCATCGAATTAGGCAATATTTTGCCGTTTTTCCATGTTTTTGTGAATTTTCAGTCTATGGGTATTAATTCATTATATATACGATAAAAATGATGCAAACACATAATTGATTAGATAATAACCTTAAATACTTCATTTACAATCATCTATTTGTTTTTCGTTAAAATACTGAGTAAGATATTGAAAAGGGGAGAAGTTCGGTTTTTATTGCATATATCGACGTTTCAGCCGGATTAGAGCGGGTTTACGTGTACATCTTCCCTCGTTAATATAAACGGAAAATCAAGAACATTTTAGTTATTTCTAATGAAAACACATTGTGTTTTATCACTTGTATTGGAAACAACATTGTCATATGTCTTTTCTTGGATCTAAATAATACGAAACCTCGCTTTATGATTTGAAGTTAAAATCCTCATATATGGTTATATAGTGACTTTTTTCACGTTTTTCATGTAGTTTGATATTACGTAAATATATTCATTTTTACCAATATTTCGATACTATTTCATGTCGTATCACGATATGTGATTTGGCCTTGAAATCTCAGAATTTCGCATAATATTGCATTTGAAGCAAGTTTTCTTGCATTTTGTTTCGTACGAAAAATCATCGAATTTAGCAATATTTTGACGTTTATCATCCCCTTTTCCTTCATGTGATTTAAACAAAATATCATCGAATTAGGCAATATTTTGCCGTTTTTCCACGTTTTTGTGAATTTTCAGTCCATGGGTATTAATTCATATATGTACGATGAAAATGATGCAAACACACAATTGATTAGATAATAACCTTAAGTACTTCATTTTCAATCAACTATTTGTTTCTCGTTAAAATACTGAGTAAGATATTGAAAAGGGGAGAAGTTCTGTTTTTATTGCATATATCGACGTTTCAGCCGGAATAGAGCGATTTTCGTGTACATCTTCCATCGGTAATATAAACGGAAAACCAGGAACATTTTAGATAATTCTAATGAAAACACTTTGATTTTTATCATTTGTATTGGAAACAACATTGTCATATGTCTTTTCTTGGATCCAAATAATACGAAACCTCGCTCTATGATTTGAAGTTAAAATCCTCAAATATGGTTAAATAGTGACTTTTTTCACGTTTTAATGTAGTTTGATATTACGTAAATATATTCATTTTTACCATTATTTCGATACTATTTCATGTAGTATCACGATATGTGATTTGGCCTTGAAATCTCAGAATTTCGCATAATATTGCATTTTAAGCAAGTTTTCTTGCATTTTGTTACGTACGAAAAATCATCGAATTTAGCAATATTTTGACGTTTATCATCCCCCTTTTCCGTGTAAATGTGATTTAAACAAAATATCATCGAATTAGGCAATATTTTGCCGTTTTCTACGTTTTTGTGAATTTTCAGTCCATGGGTATTAATTCATATGTATACGATAAAAATGATGCAAACACATAATTGATTAGATAATAACCTTAAATACTTCATTTTCAATCATCTATTTGTTTCTCGTTAAAATACTGAGTAAGATGTTGAAAAGGGGAGAAGTTCGGTTTTTATTGCATATATCGACGTTTCAGCCGGATTAGAGCGGTTTTACGTGTACATCTTCCCTCGTTAATATAAACGGAAAATCAAGAACATTATAGTTAATTCTAATGAAAACACATTGTTTTTTATCATTTGTATTGGAAACAACATTGTCATATGTCTTTTCTTGGAACTAAATAATACGAAACCTCGCTCTATGATTTGAAGGTAAAATCCTCAAATATGGTAAAATATTGACTTTTTCACGTTAATCATGTAGTTTGATATTACGCATATATATTCATTTTTACCAATATTTCGATACTATTTCATGTAGTATCACGATATGTGATTTGGCCTTCAAATCTCAGAATTTCGCATAATATTGCATTTTAAGCAAGTTTCCTTGCATTTTGTTTCGTACGAAAAATCATCGAATTTAGCAATATTTTGACGTTTATCATCCCCTTTTTCTTTATTTGATTTAAACAAAATATCATCGAATTAGGCAATATTTTGCCAATACAAAGTGTATTTCCAATACACTTTGTATTGGAAACAACATTGTCATATGTCTTTTCTTGGATCCAAATAATACGAAACCTCGCTCTTTGATTTGAAGTTAAAATCCTCAAATATGGTTAAATAGTGACTTTTTTCACGTTTTCATGTAGTTTGATATTACGTAAATATATTCATTTTTACCAATATTTCCATACTATTTCATGTATTATCACGATATGTGATTTGGCCTTCAAATCTCAGAATTTCGCATAATATTGCATTTTAAGCAAGTTTTCTTGCATTTTGTTTCGTACGAAAAATCATCGAATTTAGCAATATTTTGACGTTTATCATCCCCTTTTCCTTTATTTGATTTAAACAAAATATCATCGAATTAGGCAATATTTTGCCGTTTTTCCACGTTTTTGTGAATTTTCAGTCTATGGGTATTAATTCATTATATATACGATAAAAATGATGCAAACACATAATTGATTAGATAATAACCTTAAATACTTCATTTACAATCATCTATTTGTTTTTCGTTAAAATACTGAGTAAGATATTGAAAAGGGGAGAAGTTCGGTTTTTATTGCATATATCGACGTTTCAGCCGGATTAGAGCGGGTTTACGTGTACATCTTCCCTCGTTAATATAAACGGAAAATCAAGAACATTTTAGTTATTTCTAATGAAAACACATTGTGTTTTATCACTTGTATTGGAAACAACATTGTCATATGTCTTTTCTTGGATCTAAATAATACGAAACCTCGCTTTATGATTTGAAGTTAAAATCCTCATATATGGTTATATAGTGACTTTTTTCACGTTTTTCATGTAGTTTGATATTACGTAAATATATTCATTTTTACCAATATTTCGATACTATTTCATGTAGTATCACGATATGTGATTTGGCCTTGAAATCTCAGAATTTCGCATAATATTGCATTTTAAGCAAGTTTTCTTGCATTTTGTTTCGTACGAAAAATCATCGAATTTAGCAATATTTTGACGTTTATCATCCCCTTTTCCTTCATGTGATTTAAACAAAATATCATCGAATTAGGCAATATTTTGCCGTTTTTCCACGTTTTTGTGAATTTTCAGTCCATGGGTATTAATTCATATATGTACGATGAAAATGATGCAAACACACAATTGATTAGATACTTAAATAATTGATTGATTAGATACCTTAAATACTTCATTTTCAATCAACTATTTGTTTCTCGTTAAAATACTGAGTAAGATATTGAAAAGGGGAGAAGTTCTGTTTTTATTGCATATATCGACGTTTCAGCCGGAATAGAGCGATTTTCGTGTACATCTTCCATCGGTAATATAAACGGAAAACCAGGAACATTTTAGATAATTCTAATGAAAACACTTTGACTTTTATCATTTGTATTGGAAACAACATTGTCATATGTCTTTTCTTGGATCCAAATAATACGAAACCTCGCTCTATGATTTGAAGTTAAAATCCTCAAATATGGTTAAATAGTGACTTTTTTCACGTTTTAATGTAGTTTGATATTACGTAAATATATTCATTTTTACCATTATTTCGATACTATTTCATGTAGTATCACGATATGTGATTTGGCCTTGAAATCTCAGAATTTCGCATAATATTGCATTTTAAGCAAGTTTTCTTGCATTTTGTTACGTACGAAAAATCATCGAATTTAGCAATATTTTGACTTTTATCATCCCCCTTTTCCGTGTAAATGTGATTTAAACAAAATATCATCGAATTAGGCAATATTTTGCCGTTTTCTACGTTTTTGTGAATTTTCAGTCCATGGGTATTAATTCATATGTATATGATAAAAATGATGCAAACACATAATTGATTAGATAATAACCTTAAATACTTCATTTTCAATCATCTATTTGTTTCTCGTTAAAATACTGAGTAAGATGTTGAAAAGGGGAGAAGTTCGGTTTTTATTGCATATATCGACGTTTCAGCCGGATTAGAGCGGTTTTACGTGTACATCTTCCCTCGTTAATATAAACGGAAAATCAAGAACATTATAGTTAATTCTAATGAAAACACATTGTTTTTTATCATTTGTATTGGAAACAACATTGTCATATGTCTTTTCTTGGAACTAAATAATACGAAACCTCGCTCGATGATTTGAAGGTAAAATCCTCAAATATGGTAAAATATTGACTTTTTCACGTTAATCATGTAGTTTGATATTACGCATATATATTCATTTTTACCAATATTTCGATACTATTTCATGTAGTATCACGATATGTGATTTGGCCTTCAAATCTCAGAATTTCGCATAATATTGCATTTTAAGCAAGTTTCCTTGC
The DNA here is from genome assembly GCF_040958095.1 of Procambarus clarkii. Classification (NCBI taxonomy): domain Eukaryota; kingdom Metazoa; phylum Arthropoda; class Malacostraca; order Decapoda; family Cambaridae; genus Procambarus; species Procambarus clarkii. The sequence continues at coordinate 844,919 of NC_091175.1, read as the reverse complement.
ATTTTGTTTCGTACGAAAAATCATCGAATTTAGCAATATTTTGACGTTTATCATCCCCTTTTTCTTTATTTGATTTAAACAAAATATCATCGAATTAGGCAATATTTTGCCAATACAAAGTGTATTTCCAATACACTTTGTATTGGAAACAACATTGTCATATGTCTTTTCTTGGATCCAAATAATACGAAACCTCGCTCTTTGATTTGAAGTTAAAATCCTCAAATATGGTTAAATAGTGACTTTTTTCACGTTTTCATGTAGTTTGATATTACGTAAATATATTCATTTTTACCAATATTTCCATACTATTTCATGTATTATCACGATATGTGATTTGGCCTTCAAATCTCAGAATTTCGCATAATATTGCATTTTAAGCAAGTTTTCTTGCATTTTGTTTCGTACGAAAAATCATCGAATTTAGCAATATTTTGACGTTTATCATCCCCTTTTCCTTTATTTGATTTAAACAAAATATCATCGAATTAGGCAATATTTTGCCGTTTTTCCACGTTTTTGTGAATTTTCAGTCTATGGGTATTAATTCATTATATATACGATAAAAATGATGCAAACACATAATTGATTAGATAATAACCTTAAATACTTCATTTACAATCATCTATTTGTTTTTCGTTAAAATACTGAGTAAGATATTGAAAAGGGGAGAAGTTCGGTTTTTATTGCATATATCGACGTTTCAGCCGGATTAGAGCGGGTTTACGTGTACATCTTCCCTCGTTAATATAAACGGAAAATCAAGAACATTTTAGTTATTTCTAATGAAAACACATTGTGTTTTATCACTTGTATTGGAAACAACATTGTCATATGTCTTTTCTTGGATCTAAATAATACGAAACCTCGCTTTATGATTTGAAGTTAAAATCCTCATATATGGTTATATAGTGACTTTTTTCACGTTTTTCATGTAGTTTGATATTACGGAAATATATTCATTTTTACCAATATTTCGATACTATTTCATGTAGTATCACGATATGTGATTTGGCCTTGAAATCTCAGAATTTCGAATAATATCGCATTTTAAGCAAGTTTTCTTGCATTTTGTTTCGTACGAAAAATCATCGAATTTAGCAATATTTTGACGTTTATCATCCCCTTTTCCTTCATGTGATTTAAACAAAATATCATCGAATTAGGCAATATTTTGCCGTTTTCCACGTTTTTGAATATTTTCAGTCCATGGGTATTAATTCATATATATACGATAAAAATGATGCAAACACATAATTGATTAGATAATAACCTTAAATACTTCATTTTTATCATCGATTTGTTTCTCGTTAAAATACTGAGTAAGATATTGAAAAGGGGAGAAATTCGGTTTTTATTGCATATATCGACGTTTCAGCCGGATTAGAGCAGTTTTACGTGTACATCTTCCCTCGTTAATATAAACGGAAAATCAAGAACATTACAGTTAATTCTAATGAAAACACATTGCTTTTTATCATTTGTATTGGAAACAACAATGTCATATGTCTTTTCTTGGAACTAAATAATACGAAACCTCGCTCTATGATTTGAAGGTAAAATCCTCAAATATGATAAAATAGTGACTTTTTCACGTTAATCATGTAGTTTGATATTACGCAAATATATTCATTTTTACCAATATTTCGATACTATTTCATGTAGTATCACGATATGTGATTTGGCCTTCAAATCTCAGAATTTCGCATAATATTGCATTTTAAGCAAGTTTTCTTGCATTTTGTTTCGTACGAAAAATCATCGAATTTAGCAATATTTTGACGTTTATCATCCCCTTTTCCTTTATTTGATTTAAACAAAATATCATCGAATTAGGCAATATTTTGCCGTTTTTCCACGTTTTTGTGAATTTTCAGTCTATGGGTATTTATTCATTATATATACGATAAAAATGATGCAAACACATAATTGATTAGATAATAACCTTAAATACTTCATTTTCAATCAACTATTTGTTTCTCGTTAAAATACTGAGTAAGATATTGAAAAGGGGAGAAGTTCTGTTTTTATTGCATATATCGACGTTTCAGCCGGAATAGAGCGGTTTTACGTGTACATCTTCCATCAGTAATATAAACGGAAAATCAGGAACATTTTAGTTAATTCTAATGAAAACACATTGATTTTTATCATTTGTATTGGAAACAACATTGTCATATGTCTTTTCTTGGATCCAAATAATACGAAACCTCGCTCTATGATTTGAAGTTAAAATCCTCAAATATGGTTAAATAGTGACTTTTTTCACGTTTTTCATGTAGATTGATATTACGTAAATATATTCATTTTTACCAATATTTCGATGCTATTTCATGTAGTATGATGATATGTGATTTGGCCTTGAAACCTCAGAATTTCGCATAATATTGCATTTTAAGCAAGTTTTCTTGCATTTTGTTTCGTACGAAAAATCATCGAATTTAGCAATATTTTGACGTTTATCATCCCCTTTTCCTTCATGTGATTTAAACAAAATATCATCGAATTAGGCAATATTTTGCCGTTTTCCACGTTTTTGTAAATTTTCAGTCCATGGGTATTAATTCATATATATTCGATAAAAATGATGCAAACACATAATTGATTAGATAATAACCTTAAATACTTCATTTTCAATCATCTATTTGTTTCTCGTTAAAATACTGAGTAAGATATTGAAAAGGGGAGAAGTTCGGTTTTTATTGCATATATCGACGTTTCAGCCGGATTAGAGCGGTTTTACGTGTACATCTTCCCTCGTTAATATAAACGGAAAATCAAGAACATTATAGTTAATTCTAATGAAAACACATTGTTTTTTATCATTTGTATTGGAAACAACATTGTCATATGTCTTTTCTTGGAACTAAATAATACGAAACCTCGCTCTATGATTTGAAGGTAAAATCCTCAAATATGGTAAAATAGTGACTTTTTCACGTTAATCATGTAGTTTGATATTACGCAAATATATTCATTTTTACCAATATTTCGATACTATTTCATGTAGTATCACGATATGTGATTTGGCCTTCAAATCTCAGAATTTCGCATAATATTGCATTTTAAGCAAGTTTTCTTGCATTTTGTTTCGTACGAAAAATCATCGAATTTAGCAATATTTTGACGTTTATCATCCCCTTTTCCTTTATTTGATTTAAACAAAATATCATCGAATTCGGCAATATTTTGCCGTTTTTCCACGTTTTTGTGAATTTTCAGTCTATGGGTATTAATTCATTATATATACGATAAAAATGATGCAAACACATAATTGATTAGATAATAACCTTAAATACTTCATTTTCAATCATCTATTTGTTTCTTGTTAAAATACTGAGTAAGATATTGAAAAGGGGAGAAGTTCTATTTTTATTGCATATATCGACGTTTCAGCCGGAATAGAGCGATTTTCGTGTACATCTTCCTTCGGTAATATAAACGGAAAACCAGGAATATTTTAGTTAATTCTAATGAAAACACTTTGATTTTTATCATTTGTATTGGAAACAACATTGTCATATGTCTTTTCTTTTATCCAAATAATACGAAACCTCGCTCTATGATTTGAAATTAAAATCCTCAAATATGGTTAAATAGTGACTTTTTTCACGTTTTTCATGTAGTTTGATATTACGTAAATATATTCATTTTTACCAATATTTCGATACTATTTCATGTAGTATGATGATATGTGATTTGGCCTTGAAATATCAGAATTTCGCATAATATTGCATTTTAAGCAAGTTTTCTTGCATTTTGTTTCGTACGAAAAATCATCGAATTTAGCAATATTTTGACGTTTATCATCCCCTTTTCCTTCATGTGATTTAAACAAAATATCATCGAATTAGGCAATATTTTGCTGTTTTCCACGTTTTTGTAAATTTTCAGTCCATGGGTATTAATTCATATATATTCGATAAAAATGATGCAAACACATAATTGATTAGATAATAACCTTAAATACTTCATTTTCAATCATCTATTTGTTTCTCGTTAAATACTGAGTAAGATATTGAAAAGGGGAGAAGTTCGGTTTTTATTGCATATATCGACGTTTCAGCCGGATTAGAGCGGTTTTACGTGTACATCTTACCTCGTTAATATAAATGGAAAATCAAGAACATTATAGTTAATTCAAATGAAAACACATTGTTTTTCATCATTTGTATTGGAAACAACATTGTCATATGTCTTTTCTTGGAACTAAATAATACGAAACCTCTCTCTATGATTTAAAGGTAAAATCCTCAAATATGGTAAAATAGTGACTTTTTCACGTTAATCATGTAGTTTGATATCACGCAAATATATTCATTTTTACCAATATTCCAATACTTCTTCATGTAGTATCACGATATGTGATTTGCCCTTCAAATCTCAGAATTTCGCATAATATTGCATTTTAAGCAAGTTTTCTTGCATTTTATTTCGTACGAAAAATCATCGAATTTAGCAATATTTTGACGTTTATCATCCCCTTTTCCTTCATGTGATTTAAACAAAATATCATCGAATTAGGCAATATTTTGCCGTTTTTCCACGTTTTTGTGAATTTTCAGTCCATGGGTATTAATTCATATATGTACGATTAAAATGATGCAAACACACAATTGATTAGATAATAACCTTAAATACTTCATTTTCAATCAACTATTTGTTTCTCGTTAAAATACTGAGTAAGATATTGAAAAGGGGAGAAGTCCTGTTTTTATTGCATATATCGACGTTTCAGCCGGAATAGAGCGATTTTCGTGTACATCTTCCATCGGTAATATAAACGGAAAACCAGGAACATTTTAGATAATTCTAATGAAAACACTTTGATTTTTATCATTTGTATTGGAAACAACATTGTCATATGTCTTTTCTTGGATCCATATAATACGAAACCTCGCTCTATGATTTGAAGTTAAAATCCTCAAATATGGTTAAATAGTGACTTTTTTCACGTTTTCATGTAGTTTGATATTACGTAAATATATTCATTTTTACCATTATTTCGATACTATTTCATGTAGTATCACGATATGTGATTTGGCCTTGAAATCTCAGAATTTCGCATAATATTGCATTTTAAGCAAGTTTTCTTGCATTTTGTTTCGTACGAAAAATCATCGAATTTAGCAATAATTTGACGTTTATCATCCCCTTTTCCTTGATTTGATTTAAACAAAATATCATCGAATTAGGCAATATTTTGCCGTTTTTCCACGTTTTTGTGAATTTTCAGTCCATGGGTATTAATTCATATATGTACGATGAAAATGATGCAAACACACAATTGATTAGATAATAACCTTAAATACTTCATTTTCAATCAACTATTTGTTTCTCGTTAAAATACTGAGTAAGATATTGAAAAGGGGAGAAGTTCTGTTTTTATTGCATATATCGACGTTTCAGCCGGAATAGAGCGATTTTCGTGTACATCTTCCATCGGTAATATAAACGGAAAACCAGGAACATTTTAGATAATTCTAATGAAAACACTTTGATTTTTATCATTTGTATTGGAAACAACATTGTCATATGTCTTTTCTTGGATCCATATAATACGAAACCTCGCTCTATGATTTGAAGTTAAAATCCTCAAATATGGTTAAATAGTGACTTTTTTCACGTTTTCATGTAGTTTGATATTACGTAAATATATTCATTTTTACCATTATTTCGATACTATTTCATGTAGTATCACGATATGTGATTTGGCCTTAAAATCTCAGAATTTCGCATAATATTGCATTTTAAGCAAGTTTTCTTGCATTTTGTTTCGTACGAAAAATCATCGAATTTAGCAATAATTTGACGTTTATCATCCCCTTTTCCTTTATTTGATTTAAATAAAATATCATCGAATTAGGCAATATTTTGCCGTTTTTCCACGTTTTTGTGAATTTTCAGTCTATGGGTATTAATTCATTATATATACGATAAAAATGATGCAAACACATAATTGATTAGATAATAACCTTAAATACTTCATTTACAATCATCTATTTGTTTTTCGTTAAAATACTGAGTAAGATATTGAAAAGGGGAGAAGTTCGGTTTTTATTGCATATATCGACGTTTCAGCCGGATTAGAGCGGGTTTACGTGTACATCTTCCCTCGTTAATATAAACGGAAAATCAAGAACATTTTAGTTATTTCTAATGAAAACACATTGTGTTTTATCACTTGTATTGGAAACAACATTGTCATATGTCTTTTCTTGGATCTAAATAATACGAAACCTCGCTTTATGATTTGAAGTTAAAATCCTCATATATGGTTATATAGTGACTTTTTTCACGTTTTTCATGTAGTTTGATATTACGTAAATATATTCATTTTTACCAATATTTCGATACTATTTCATGTCGTATCACGATATGTGATTTGGCCTTGAAATCTCAGAATTTCGCATAATATTGCATTTGAAGCAAGTTTTCTTGCATTTTGTTTCGTACGAAAAATCATCGAATTTAGCAATATTTTGACGTTTATCATCCCCTTTTCCTTCATGTGATTTAAACAAAATATCATCGAATTAGGCAATATTTTGCCGTTTTTCCACGTTTTTGTGAATTTTCAGTCCATGGGTATTAATTCATATATGTACGATGAAAATGATGCAAACACACAATTGATTAGATAATAACCTTAAGTACTTCATTTTCAATCAACTATTTGTTTCTCGTTAAAATACTGAGTAAGATATTGAAAAGGGGAGAAGTTCTGTTTTTATTGCATATATCGACGTTTCAGCCGGAATAGAGCGATTTTCGTGTACATCTTCCATCGGTAATATAAACGGAAAACCAGGAACATTTTAGATAATTCTAATGAAAACACTTTGATTTTTATCATTTGTATTGGAAACAACATTGTCATATGTCTTTTCTTGGATCCAAATAATACGAAACCTCGCTCTATGATTTGAAGTTAAAATCCTCAAATATGGTTAAATAGTGACTTTTTCACGTTTTAATGTAGTTTGATATTACGTAAATATATTCATTTTTACCATTATTTCGATACTATTTCATGTAGTATCACGATATGTGATTTGGCCTTGAAATCTCAGAATTTCGCATAATATTGCATTTTAAGCAAGTTTTCTTGCATTTTGTTACGTACGAAAAATCATCGAATTTAGCAATATTTTGACGTTTATCATCCCCCTTTTCCGTGTAAATGTGATTTAAACAAAATATCATCGAATTAGGCAATATTTTGCCGTTTTCTACGTTTTTGTGAATTTTCAGTCCATGGGTATTAATTCATATGTATACGATAAAAATGATGCAAACACATAATTGATTAGATAATAACCTTAAATACTTCATTTTCAATCATCTATTTGTTTCTCGTTAAAATACTGAGTAAGATGTTGAAAAGGGGAGAAGTTCGGTTTTTATTGCATATATCGACGTTTCAGCCGGATTAGAGCGGTTTTACGTGTACATCTTCCCTCGTTAATATAAACGGAAAATCAAGAACATTATAGTTAATTCTAATGAAAACACATTGTTTTTTATCATTTGTATTGGAAACAACATTGTCATATGTCTTTTCTTGGAACTAAATAATACGAAACCTCGCTCTATGATTTGAAGGTAAAATCCTCAAATATGGTAAAATATTGACTTTTTCACGTTAATCATGTAGTTTGATATTACGCATATATATTCATTTTTACCAATATTTCGATACTATTTCATGTAGTATCACGATATGTGATTTGGCCTTCAAATCTCAGAATTTCGCATAATATTGCATTTTAAGCAAGTTTCCTTGCATTTTGTTTCGTACGAAAAATCATCGAATTTAGCAATATTTTGACGTTTATCATCCCCTTTTTCTTTATTTGATTTAAACAAAATATCATCGAATTAGGCAATATTTTGCCAATACAAAGTGTATTTCCAATACACTTTGTATTGGAAACAACATTGTCATATGTCTTTTCTTGGATCCAAATAATACGAAACCTCGCTCTTTGATTTGAAGTTAAAATCCTCAAATATGGTTAAATAGTGACTTTTTTCACGTTTTCATGTAGTTTGATATTACGTAAATATATTCATTTTTACCAATATTTCCATACTATTTCATGTATTATCACGATATGTGATTTGGCCTTCAAATCTCAGAATTTGCATAATATTGCATTTTAAGCAAGTTTTCTTGCATTTTGTTTCGTACGAAAAATCATCGAATTTAGCAATATTTTGACGTTTATCATCCCCTTTTCCTTTATTTGATTTAAACAAAATATCATCGAATTAGGCAATATTTTGCCGTTTTTCCACGTTTTTGTGAATTTTCAGTCTATGGGTATTAATTCATTATATATACGATAAAAATGATGCAAACACATAATTGATTAGATAATAACCTTAAATACTTCATTTACAATCATCTATTTGTTTTTCGTTAAAATACTGAGTAAGATATTGAAAAGGGGAGAAGTTCGGTTTTTATTGCATATATCGACGTTTCAGCCGGATTAGAGCGGGTTTACGTGTACATCTTCCCTCGTTAATATAAACGGAAAATCAAGAACATTTTAGTTATTTCTAATGAAAACACATTGTGTTTTATCACTTGTATTGGAAACAACATTGTCATATGTCTTTTCTTGGATCTAAATAATACGAAACCTCGCTTTATGATTTGAAGTTAAAATCCTCATATATGGTTATATAGTGACTTTTTTCACGTTTTTCATGTAGTTTGATATTACGTAAATATATTCATTTTTACCAATATTTCGATACTATTTCATGTAGTATCACGATATGTGATTTGGCCTTGAAATCTCAGAATTTCGCATAATATTGCATTTTAAGCAAGTTTTCTTGCATTTTGTTTCGTACGAAAAATCATCGAATTTAGCAATATTTTGACGTTTATCATCCCCTTTTCCTTCATGTGATTTAAACAAAATATCATCGAATTAGGCAATATTTTGCCGTTTTTCCACGTTTTTGTGAATTTTCAGTCCATGGGTATTAATTCATATATGTACGATGAAAATGATGCAAACACACAATTGATTAGATACTTAAATAATTGATTGATTAGATACCTTAAATACTTCATTTTCAATCAACTATTTGTTTCTCGTTAAAATACTGAGTAAGATATTGAAAAGGGGAGAAGTTCTGTTTTTATTGCATATATCGACGTTTCAGCCGGAATAGAGCGATTTTCGTGTACATCTTCCATCGGTAATATAAACGGAAAACCAGGAACATTTTAGATAATTCTAATGAAAACACTTTGACTTTTATCATTTGTATTGGAAACAACATTGTCATATGTCTTTTCTTGGATCCAAATAATACGAAACCTCGCTCTATGATTTGAAGTTAAAATCCTCAAATATGGTTAAATAGTGACTTTTTTCACGTTTTAATGTAGTTTGATATTACGTAAATATATTCATTTTTACCATTATTTCGATACTATTTCATGTAGTATCACGATATGTGATTTGGCCTTGAAATCTCAGAATTTCGCATAATATTGCATTTTAAGCAAGTTTTCTTGCATTTTGTTACGTACGAAAAATCATCGAATTTAGCAATATTTTGACTTTTATCATCCCCCTTTTCCGTGTAAATGTGATTTAAACAAAATATCATCGAATTAGGCAATATTTTGCCGTTTTCTACGTTTTTGTGAATTTTCAGTCCATGGGTATTAATTCATATGTATATGATAAAAATGATGCAAACACATAATTGATTAGATAATAACCTTAAATACTTCATTTTCAATCATCTATTTGTTTCTCGTTAAAATACTGAGTAAGATGTTGAAAAGGGGAGAAGTTCGGTTTTTATTGCATATATCGACGTTTCAGCCGGATTAGAGCGGTTTTACGTGTACATCTTCCCTCGTTAATATAAACGGAAAATCAAGAACATTATAGTTAATTCTAATGAAAACACATTGTTTTTTATCATTTGTATTGGAAACAACATTGTCATATGTCTTTTCTTGGAACTAAATAATACGAAACCTCGCTCGATGATTTGAAGGTAAAATCCTCAAATATGGTAAAATATTGACTTTTTCACGTTAATCATGTAGTTTGATATTACGCATATATATTCATTTTTACCAATATTTCGATACTATTTCATGTAGTATCACGATATGTGATTTGGCCTTCAAATCTCAGAATTTCGCATAATATTGCATTTTAAGCAAGTTTCCTTGCATTTTGTTTCGTACGAAAAATCATCGAATTTAGCAATATTTTGACGTTTATCATCCCCTTTTTCTTTATTTGATTTAAACAAAATATCATCGAATTAGGCAATATTTTGCCAATACAAAGTGTATTTCCAATACACTTTGTATTGGAAACAACATTGTCATATGTCTTTTCTTGGATCCAAATAATACGAAACCTCGCTCTTTGATTTGAAGTTAAAATCCTCAAATATGGTTAAATAGTGACTTTTTTCACGTTTTCATGTAGTTTGATATTACGTAAATATATTCATTTTTACCAATATTTCCATACTATTTCATGTATTATCACGATATGTGATTTGGCCTTCAAATCTCAGAATTTCGCATAATATTGCATTTTAAGCAAGTTTTCTTGCATTTTGTTTCGTACGAAAAATCATCGAATTTAGCAATATTTTGACGTTTATCATCCCCTTTTCCTTTATTTGATTTAAACAAAATATCATCGAATTAGGCAATATTTTGCCGTTTTTCCACGTTTTTGTGAATTTTCAGTCTATGGGTATTAATTCATTATATATACGATAAAAATGATGCAAACACATAATTGATTAGATAATAACCTTAAATACTTCATTTACAATCATCTATTTGTTTTTCGTTAAAATACTGAGTAAGATATTGAAAAGGGGAGAAGTTCGGTTTTTATTGCATATATCGACGTTTCAGCCGGATTAGAGCGGGTTTACGTGTACATCTTCCCTCGTTAATATAAACGGAAAATCAAGAACATTTTAGTTATTTCTAATGAAAACACATTGTGTTTTATCACTTGTATTGGAAACAACATTGTCATATGTCTTTTCTTGGATCTAAATAATACGAAACCTCGCTTTATGATTTGAAGTTAAAATCCTCATATATGGTTATATAGTGACTTTTTTCACGTTTTTCATGTAGTTTGATATTACGGAAATATATTCATTTTTACCAATATTTCGATACTATTTCATGTAGTATCACGATATGTGATTTGGCCTTGAAATCTCAGAATTTCGAATAATATCGCATTTTAAGCAAGTTTTCTTGCATTTTGTTTCGTACGAAAAATCATCGAATTTAGCAATATTTTGACGTTTATCATCCCCTTTTCCTTCATGTGATTTAAACAAAATATCATCGAATTAGGCAATATTTTGCCGTTTTCCACGTTTTTGAATATTTTCAGTCCATGGGTATTAATTCATATATATACGATAAAAATGATGCAAACACATAATTGATTAGATAATAACCTTAAATACTTCATTTTTATCATCGATTTGTTTCTCGTTAAAATACTGAGTAAGATATTGAAAAGGGGAGAAATTCGGTTTTTATTGCATATATCGACGTTTCAGCCGGATTAGAGCAGTTTTACGTGTACATCTTCCCTCGTTAATATAAACGGAAAATCAAGAACATTACAGTTAATTCTAATGAAAACACATTGCTTTTTATCATTTGTATTGGAAACAACAATGTCATATGTCTTTTCTTGGAACTAAATAATACGAAACCTCGCTCTATGATTTGAAGGTAAAATCCTCAAATATGATAAAATAGTGACTTTTTCACGTTAATCATGTAGTTTGATATTACGCAAATATATTCATTTTTACCAATATTTCGATACTATTTCATGTAGTATCACGATATGTGATTTGGCCTTCAAATCTCAGAATTTCGCATAATATTGCATTTTAAGCAAGTTTTCTTGCATTTTGTTTCGTACGAAAAATCATCGAATTTAGCAATATTTTGACGTTTATCATCCCCTTTTCCTTTATTTGATTTAAACAAAATATCATCGAATTAGGCAATATTTTGCCGTTTTTCCACGTTTTTGTGAATTTTCAGTCTATGGGTATTTATTCATTATATATACGATAAAAATGATGCAAACACATAATTGATTAGATAATAACCTTAAATACTTCATTTTCAATCAACTATTTGTTTCTCGTTAAAATACTGAGTAAGATATTGAAAAGGGGAGAAGTTCTGTTTTTATTGCATATATCGACGTTTCAGCCGGAATAGAGCGGTTTTACGTGTACATCTTCCATCAGTAATATAAACGGAAAATCAGGAACATTTTAGTTAATTCTAATGAAAACACATTGATTTTTATCATTTGTATTGGAAACAACATTGTCATATGTCTTTTCTTGGATCCAAATAATACGAAACCTCGCTCTATGATTTGAAGTTAAAATCCTCAAATATGGTTAAATAGTGACTTTTTTCACGTTTTTCATGTAGATTGATATTACGTAAATATATTCATTTTTACCAATATTTCGATGCTATTTCATGTAGTATGATGATATGTGATTTGGCCTTGAAACCTCAGAATTTCGCATAATATTGCATTTTAAGCAAGTTTTCTTGCATTTTGTTTCGTACGAAAAATCATCGAATTTAGCAATATTTTGACGTTTATCATCCCCTTTTCCTTCATGTGATTTAAACAAAATATCATCGAATTAGGCAATATTTTGCCGTTTTCCACGTTTTTGTAAATTTTCAGTCCATGGGTATTAATTCATATATATTCGATAAAAATGATGCAAACACATAATTGATTAGATAATAACCTTAAATACTTCATTTTCAATCATCTATTTGTTTCTCGTTAAAATACTGAGTAAGATATTGAAAAGGGGAGAAGTTCGGTTTTTATTGCATATATCGACGTTTCAGCCGGATTAGAGCGGTTTTACGTGTACATCTTCCCTCGTTAATATAAACGGAAAATCAAGAACATTATAGTTAATTCTAATGAAAACACATTGTTTTTTATCATTTGTATTGGAAACAACATTGTCATATGTCTTTTCTTGGAACTAAATAATACGAAACCTCGCTCTATGATTTGAAGGTAAAATCCTCAAATATGGTAAAATAGTGACTTTTTCACGTTAATCATGTAGTTTGATATTACGCAAATATATTCATTTTTACCAATATTTCGATACTATTTCATGTAGTATCACGATATGTGATTTGGCCTTCAAATCTCAGAATTTCGCATAATATTGCATTTTAAGCAAGTTTTCTTGCATTTTGTTTCGTACGAAAAATCATCGAATTTAGCAATATTTTGACGTTTATCATCCCCTTTTCCTTTATTTGATTTAAACAAAATATCATCGAATTCGGCAATATTTTGCCGTTTTTCCACGTTTTTGTGAATTTTCAGTCTATGGGTATTAATTCATTATATATACGATAAAAATGATGCAAACACATAATTGATTAGATAATAACCTTAAATACTTCATTTTCAATCATCTATTTGTTTCTTGTTAAAATACTGAGTAAGATATTGAAAAGGGGAGAAGTTCTATTTTTATTGCATATATCGACGTTTCAGCCGGAATAGAGCGATTTTCGTGTACATCTTCCTTCGGTAATATAAACGGAAAACCAGGAATATTTTAGTTAATTCTAATGAAAACACTTTGATTTTTATCATTTGTATTGGAAACAACATTGTCATATGTCTTTTCTTTTATCCAAATAATACGAAACCTCGCTCTATGATTTGAAATTAAAATCCTCAAATATGGTTAAATAGTGACTTTTTTCACGTTTTTCATGTAGTTTGATATTACGTAAATATATTCATTTTTACCAATATTTCGATACTATTTCATGTAGTATGATGATATGTGATTTGGCCTTGAAATATCAGAATTTCGCATAATATTGCATTTTAAGCAAGTTTTCTTGCATTTTGTTTCGTACGAAAAATCATCGAATTTAGCAATATTTTGACGTTTATCATCCCCTTTTCCTTCATGTGATTTAAACAAAATATCATCGAATTAGGCAATATTTTGCTGTTTTCCACGTTTTTGTAAATTTTCAGTCCATGGGTATTAATTCATATATATTCGATAAAAATGATGCAAACACATAATTGATTAGATAATAACCTTAAATACTTCATTTTCAATCATCTATTTGTTTCTCGTTAAATACTGAGTAAGATATTGAAAAGGGGAGAAGTTCGGTTTTTATTGCATATATCGACGTTTCAGCCGGATTAGAGCGGTTTTACGTGTACATCTTACCTCGTTAATATAAATGGAAAATCAAGAACATTATAGTTAATTCAAATGAAAACACATTGTTTTTCATCATTTGTATTGGAAACAACATTGTCATATGTCTTTTCTTGGAACTAAATAATACGAAACCTCTCTCTATGATTTAAAGGTAAAATCCTCAAATATGGTAAAATAGTGACTTTTTCACGTTAATCATGTAGTTTGATATCACGCAAATATATTCATTTTTACCAATATTCCAATACTATTTCATGTAGTATCACGATATGTGATTTGCCCTTCAAATCTCAGAATTTCGCATAATATTGCATTTTAAGCAAGTTTTCTTGCATTTTATTTCGTACGAAAAATCATCGAATTTAGCAATATTTTGACGTTTATCATCCCCTTTTCCTTCATGTGATTTAAACAAAATATCATCGAATTAGGCAATATTTTGCCGTTTTTCCACGTTTTTGTGAATTTTCAGTCCATGGGTATTAATTCATATATGTACGATTAAAATGATGCAAACACACAATTGATTAGATAATAACCTTAAATACTTCATTTTCAATCAACTATTTGTTTCTCGTTAAAATACTGAGTAAGATATTGAAAAGGGGAGAAGTCCTGTTTTTATTGCATATATCGACGTTTCAGCCGGAATAGAGCGATTTTCGTGTACATCTTCCATCGGTAATATAAACGGAAAACCAGGAACATTTTAGATAATTCTAATGAAAACACTTTGATTTTTATCATTTGTATTGGAAACAACATTGTCATATGTCTTTTCTTGGATCCATATAATACGAAACCTCGCTCTATGATTTGAAGTTAAAATCCTCAAATATGGTTAAATAGTGACTTTTTTCACGTTTTCATGTAGTTTGATATTACGTAAATATATTCATTTTTACCATTATTTCGATACTATTTCATGTAGTATCACGATATGTGATTTGGCCTTGAAATCTCAGAATTTCGCATAATATTGCATTTTAAGCAAGTTTTCTTGCATTTTGTTTCGTACGAAAAATCATCGAATTTAGCAATAATTTGACGTTTATCATCCCCTTTTCCTTGATTTGATTTAAACAAAATATCATCGAATTAGGCAATATTTTGCCGTTTTTCCACGTTTTTGTGAATTTTCAGTCCATGGGTATTAATTCATATATGTACGATGAAAATGATGCAAACACACAATTGATTAGATAATAACCTTAAATACTTCATTTTCAATCAACTATTTGTTTCTCGTTAAAATACTGAGTAAGATATTGAAAAGGGGAGAAGTTCTGTTTTTATTGCATATATCGACGTTTCAGCCGGAATAGAGCGATTTTCGTGTACATCTTCCATCGGTAATATAAACGGAAAACCAGGAACATTTTAGATAATTCTAATGAAAACACTTTGATTTTTATCATTTGTATTGGAAACAACATTGTCATATGTCTTTTCTTGGATCCATATAATACGAAACCTCGCTCTATGATTTGAAGTTAAAATCCTCAAATATGGTTAAATAGTGACTTTTTTCACGTTTTCATGTAGTTTGATATTACGTAAATATATTCATTTTTACCATTATTTCGATACTATTTCATGTAGTATCACGATATGTGATTTGGCCTTAAAATCTCAGAATTTCGCATAATATTGCATTTTAAGCAAGTTTTCTTGCATTTTGTTTCGTACGAAAAATCATCGAATTTAGCAATAATTTGACGTTTATCATCCCCTTTTCCTTTATTTGATTTAAATAAAATATCATCGAATTAGGCAATATTTTGCCGTTTTTCCACGTTTTTGTGAATTTTCAGTCTATGGGTATTAATTCATTATATATACGATAAAAATGATGCAAACACATAATTGATTAGATAATAACCTTAAATACTTCATTTACAATCATCTATTTGTTTTTCGTTAAAATACTGAGTAAGATATTGAAAAGGGGAGAAGTTCGGTTTTTATTGCATATATCGACGTTTCAGCCGGATTAGAGCGGGTTTACGTGTACATCTTCCCTCGTTAATATAAACGGAAAATCAAGAACATTTTAGTTATTTCTAATGAAAACACATTGTGTTTTATCACTTGTATTGGAAACAACATTGTCATATGTCTTTTCTTGGATCTAAATAATACGAAACCTCGCTTTATGATTTGAAGTTAAAATCCTCATATATGGTTATATAGTGACTTTTTTCACGTTTTTCATGTAGTTTGATATTACGTAAATATATTCATTTTTACCAATATTTCGATACTATTTCATGTCGTATCACGATATGTGATTTGGCCTTGAAATCTCAGAATTTCGCATAATATTGCATTTGAAGCAAGTTTTCTTGCATTTTGTTTCGTACGAAAAATCATCGAATTTAGCAATATTTTGACGTTTATCATCCCCTTTTCCTTCATGTGATTTAAACAAAATATCATCGAATTAGGCAATATTTTGCCGTTTTTCCACGTTTTTGTGAATTTTCAGTCCATGGGTATTAATTCATATATGTACGATGAAAATGATGCAAACACACAATTGATTAGATAATAACCTTAAGTACTTCATTTTCAATCAACTATTTGTTTCTCGTTAAAATACTGAGTAAGATATTGAAAAGGGGAGAAGTTCTGTTTTTATTGCATATATCGACGTTTCAGCCGGAATAGAGCGATTTTCGTGTACATCTTCCATCGGTAATATAAACGGAAAACCAGGAACATTTTAGATAATTCTAATGAAAACACTTTGATTTTTATCATTTGTATTGGAAACAACATTGTCATATGTCTTTTCTTGGATCCAAATAATACGAAACCTCGCTCTATGATTTGAAGTTAAAATCCTCAAATATGGTTAAATAGTGACTTTTTCACGTTTTAATGTAGTTTGATATTACGTAAATATATTCATTTTTACCATTATTTCGATACTATTTCATGTAGTATCACGATATGTGATTTGGCCTTGAAATCTCAGAATTTCGCATAATATTGCATTTTAAGCAAGTTTTCTTGCATTTTGTTACGTACGAAAAATCATCGAATTTAGCAATATTTTGACGTTTATCATCCCCCTTTTCCGTGTAAATGTGATTTAAACAAAATATCATCGAATTAGGCAATATTTTGCCGTTTTCTACGTTTTTGTGAATTTTCAGTCCATGGGTATTAATTCATATGTATACGATAAAAATGATGCAAACACATAATTGATTAGATAATAACCTTAAATACTTCATTTTCAATCATCTATTTGTTTCTCGTTAAAATACTGAGTAAGATGTTGAAAAGGGGAGAAGTTCGGTTTTTATTGCATATATCGACGTTTCAGCCGGATTAGAGCGGTTTTACGTGTACATCTTCCCTCGTTAATATAAACGGAAAATCAAGAACATTATAGTTAATTCTAATGAAAACACATTGTTTTTTATCATTTGTATTGGAAACAACATTGTCATATGTCTTTTCTTGGAACTAAATAATACGAAACCTCGCTCTATGATTTGAAGGTAAAATCCTCAAATATGGTAAAATATTGACTTTTTCACGTTAATCATGTAGTTTGATATTACGCATATATATTCATTTTTACCAATATTTCGATACTATTTCATGTAGTATCACGATATGTGATTTGGCCTTCAAATCTCAGAATTTCGCATAATATTGCATTTTAAGCAAGTTTCCTTGCATTTTGTTTCGTACGAAAAATCATCGAATTTAGCAATATTTTGACGTTTATCATCCCCTTTTTCTTTATTTGATTTAAACAAAATATCATCGAATTAGGCAATATTTTGCCAATACAAAGTGTATTTCCAATACACTTTGTATTGGAAACAACATTGTCATATGTCTTTTCTTGGATCCAAATAATACGAAACCTCGCTCTTTGATTTGAAGTTAAAATCCTCAAATATGGTTAAATAGTGACTTTTTTCACGTTTTCATGTAGTTTGATATTACGTAAATATATTCATTTTTACCAATATTTCCATACTATTTCATGTATTATCACGATATGTGATTTGGCCTTCAAATCTCAGAATTTCGCATAATATTGCATTTTAAGCAAGTTTTCTTGCATTTTGTTTCGTACGAAAAATCATCGAATTTAGCAATATTTTGACGTTTATCATCCCCTTTTCCTTTATTTGATTTAAACAAAATATCATCGAATTAGGCAATATTTTGCCGTTTTTCCACGTTTTTGTGAATTTTCAGTCTATGGGTATTAATTCATTATATATACGATAAAAATGATGCAAACACATAATTGATTAGATAATAACCTTAAATACTTCATTTACAATCATCTATTTGTTTTTCGTTAAAATACTGAGTAAGATATTGAAAAGGGGAGAAGTTCGGTTTTTATTGCATATATCGACGTTTCAGCCGGATTAGAGCGGGTTTACGTGTACATCTTCCCTCGTTAATATAAACGGAAAATCAAGAACATTTTAGTTATTTCTAATGAAAACACATTGTGTTTTATCACTTGTATTGGAAACAACATTGTCATATGTCTTTTCTTGGATCTAAATAATACGAAACCTCGCTTTATGATTTGAAGTTAAAATCCTCATATATGGTTATATAGTGACTTTTTTCACGTTTTTCATGTAGTTTGATATTACGTAAATATATTCATTTTTACCAATATTTCGATACTATTTCATGTAGTATCACGATATGTGATTTGGCCTTGAAATCTCAGAATTTCGCATAATATTGCATTTTAAGCAAGTTTTCTTGCATTTTGTTTCGTACGAAAAATCATCGAATTTAGCAATATTTTGACGTTTATCATCCCCTTTTCCTTCATGTGATTTAAACAAAATATCATCGAATTAGGCAATATTTTGCCGTTTTTCCACGTTTTTGTGAATTTTCAGTCCATGGGTATTAATTCATATATGTACGATGAAAATGATGCAAACACACAATTGATTAGATACTTAAATAATTGATTGATTAGATACCTTAAATACTTCATTTTCAATCAACTATTTGTTTCTCGTTAAAATACTGAGTAAGATATTGAAAAGGGGAGAAGTTCTGTTTTTATTGCATATATCGACGTTTCAGCCGGAATAGAGCGATTTTCGTGTACATCTTCCATCGGTAATATAAACGGAAAACCAGGAACATTTTAGATAATTCTAATGAAAACACTTTGACTTTTATCATTTGTATTGGAAACAACATTGTCATATGTCTTTTCTTGGATCCAAATAATACGAAACCTCGCTCTATGATTTGAAGTTAAAATCCTCAAATATGGTTAAATAGTGACTTTTTTCACGTTTTAATGTAGTTTGATATTACGTAAATATATTCATTTTTACCATTATTTCGATACTATTTCATGTAGTATCACGATATGTGATTTGGCCTTGAAATCTCAGAATTTCGCATAATATTGCATTTTAAGCAAGTTTTCTTGCATTTTGTTACGTACGAAAAATCATCGAATTTAGCAATATTTTGACTTTTATCATCCCCCTTTTCCGTGTAAATGTGATTTAAACAAAATATCATCGAATTAGGCAATATTTTGCCGTTTTTTACGTTTTTGTGAATTTTCAGTCCATGGGTATTAATTCATATGTATACGATAAAAATGATGCAAACACATAATTGATTAGATAATAACCTTAAATACTTCATTTTCAATCATCTATTTGTTTCTCGTTAAAATACTGAGTAAGATGTTGAAAAGGGGAGAAGTTCGGTTTTTATTGCATATATCGACGTTTCAGCCGGATTAGAGCGGTTTTACGTGTACATCTTCCCTCGTTAATATAAACGGAAAATCAAGAACATTATAGTTAATTCTAATGAAAACACATTGTTTTTTATCATTTGTATTGGAAGCAACATTGTCATATGTCTTTTCTTGGAACTAAATAATACGAAACCTCGCTCTATGATTTGAAGGTAAAATCCTCAAATATGGTAAAATAGTGACTTTTTCACGTTAATCATGTAGTTTGATATTACGCAAATATATTCATTTTTACCAATATTTCGATACTATTTCATGTAGTATCACGATATGTGATTTGGCCTTCAAATCTCAGAATTTCGCATAATATTGCATTTTAAGCAAGTTTTCTTGCATTTTGTTTTGTACGAAAAATCATCGAATTTAGCAATATTTTGACGTTTATCATCCCCTTTTCCTTTATTTGATTTAAACAAAATATCATCGAATTAGGCAATATTTTGCGGTTTTTCCACGTTTTTTTGAATTTTCAGTCTATAGGTATTAATTCATTATATATACGATAAAAATGATGCAAACACATAATTGATTAGATAATAACCTTAAATACTTCATTTTCAATCATCTATTTGTTTCTTGTTAAAATACTGAGTAAGATATTGAAAAGGGGAGAAGTTCTGTTTTTATTGCATATATCGACGTTTCAGCCGGAATAGAGCGATTTTCGTGTACATCTTCCATCGGTAATATAAACGGAAAACCAGGAATATTTTAGTTAATTCTAATGAAAACACTTTGATTTTTATCATTTGTATTGGAAACAACATTGTCATATGTCTTTTCTTGGATCCAAATAATACGAAACCTCGCTCTATGATTTGAAGTTAAAATCCTCAAATATGGTAAAATAGTGACTTTTTTCACGTTTTTCATGTAGTTTGATATTACGTAAATATATTCATATTTACCAATATTTCGATACTATTTCATGTAGTATGATGATATGTGATTTGGCCTTGAAATCTCAGAATTTCGCATAATATTGCATTTTAAGCAATATTCTTGCATTTTGTTTCGTACGAAAAATCAT
The DNA here is from genome assembly GCF_040958095.1 of Procambarus clarkii. Taxonomy (NCBI): domain Eukaryota; kingdom Metazoa; phylum Arthropoda; class Malacostraca; order Decapoda; family Cambaridae; genus Procambarus; species Procambarus clarkii. The sequence goes on along the minus strand of NC_091175.1, from coordinate 823,782 downwards.
CGAATTTAGCAATATTTTGACGTTTATCATCCCCTTTTCCTTCATGTGATTTAAACAAAATATCATCGAATTAGGCAATATTTTGCCGTTTTTCCACGTTTTTGTGAATTTTCAGTCCATGGGTATTAATTCATATATGTACGATGAAAATGATGCAAACACACAATTGATTAGATAATAACCTTAAATACTTCATTTTCAATCAACTATTTGTTTCTCGTTAAAATACTGAGTAAGATATTGAAAAGGGGAGAAGTTCGGTTTTTATTGCATATATCGACGTTTCAGCCGGATTAGAGCGGTTTTACGTGTATATCTTACCTCGTTAATATAAACGGAAAATCAAGAACATTATAGTTAATTCTAATGAAAACACATTGTTTTTCATCATTTGTATTGGAAACAACATTGTCATATGTCTTTTCTTGGAACTAAATAATACGAAACCTCGCTCTATGATTTAAAGGTAAAATTCTCAAATATGGTAAAATAGTGACTTTTTCACGTTAATCATGTAGTTTGATATTACGCAAATATATTCATTTTTACCAATATTAAGATACTATTTCATGTAGTATCACGATATGTGATTTGCCCTTCAAATCTCAGAATTTCGCATAATATTGCATTTTAAGCAAGTTTTCTTGCATTTTATTTCGTACGAAAAATCATCGAATTTAGCAATATTTTGACGTTTATCATCCCCTTTTCCTTCATGTGATTTAAACAAAATATCATCGAATTAGGCAATATTTTGCCGTTTTTCCACGTTTTTGTGAATTTTCAGTCCATGGGTATTAATTCATATATGTACGATGAAAATGATGCAAACACACAATTGATTAGATAATAACCTTAAATACTTCATTTTCAATCAACTATTTGTTTCTCGTTAAAATACTGAGTAAGATATTGAAAAGGGGAGAAGTTCTGTTTTTATTGCATATATCGACGTTTCAGCCGGAATAGAGCGATTTTCGTGTACATCTTCCATCGGTAATATAAACGGAAAACCAGGAACATTTTAGATAATTCTAATGAAAACACTTTGATTTTTATCATTTGTATTGGAAACAACATTGTCATATGTCTTTTCTTGGATCCATATAATACGAAACCTCGCTCTATGATTTGAAGTTAAAATCCTCAAATATGGTTAAATAGTGACTTTTTTCACGTTTTCATGTAGTTTGATATTACGTAAATATATTCATTTTTACCATTATTTCGATACTATTTCATGTAGTATCACGATATGTGATTTGGCCTTGAAATCTCAGAATTTCGCATAATATTGCATTTTAAGCAAGTTTTCTTGCATTTTGTTTCGTACGAAAAATCATCGAATTTAGCAATAATTTGACGTTTATCATCCCCTTTTCCTTTATTTGATTTAAACAAAATATCATCGAATTAGGCAATATTTTGCCGTTTTTCCACGTTTTTGTGAATTTTCAGTCTATGGGTATTAATTCATTATATATACGATAAAAATGATGCAAACACATAATTGATTAGATAATAACCTTAAATACTTCATTTACAATCATCTATTTGTTTCTCGTTAAAATACTGAGTAAGATATTGAAAAGGGGAGAAGTTCGGTTTTTATTGCATATATCGACGTTTCAGCCGGATTAGAGCTATTTTACGTGTACATCTTCCCTCGTTAATATAAACGGAAAATCAAGAACATTTTAGTTATTTCTAATGAAAACACATTGTTTTTTATCACTTGTATTGGAAACAACATTGTCATATGTCTTTTCTTGGATCCAAATAATACGAAACCTCGCTTAATGATTTGAAGTTAAAATCCTCATATATGGTTATATAGTGACTTTTTTCACGTTTTTCATGTAGTTTGATATTACGTAAATATATTCATTTTTACCAATATTTCGATACTATTTCATGTAGTATCACGATATGTGATTTGGCCTTGAAATCTCAGAATTTCGCATAATATTGCATTTTAAGCAAGTTTTCTTGCATTTTGTTTCGTACGAAAAATCATCGAATTTAGCAATATTTTGACGTTTATCATCCCCTTTTCCTTCATGTGATTTAAACAAAATATCATCGAATTAGGCAATATTTTGCCGTTTTCCACGTTTTTGTAAATTTTCAGTCCATGGGTATTAATTCATATATATACGATAAAAATGATGCAAACACATAATTGATTAGATAATAACCTTAAATACTTGATTTTCAATCATCTACTTGTTTCTCGTTAAAATACTGAGTAAGATATTGAAAAGGGGAGAAGTTCGGTTTTTATTGCATATATCGATGTTTCAGCCGGAGCAGAGCGGTTTTACGTGTACATCTTCCCTCGTTAATATAAACGGAAAATCAAGAACATTATAGTTAATTCTAATGAAAACACATTGTTTTTTATCATTTGTATTGGAAACAACATTGTCATATGTCTTTTCTTGGAACTAAATAATACGAAACCTCGCTCTATGATTTGAAGGTAAAATCCTCAAATATGGTAAAATAGTGACTTTTTCACGTTAATCATGTAGTTTGATATTACGCAAATATATTCATTTTTACCAATATTTCGATACTATTTAATGTTTTATCACGATATGTGATTTGGCCTTCAAATCTCAGAATTTCGCATAATATTGCATTTTAAGCAAGTTTTCTTGCATTTTGTTTCGTACGAAAAATCATCGAATTTAGCAATATTTTGACGTTTATCATCCCCTTTTCCTTTATTTGATATAAACAAAATATCATCGAATTAGGCAATATTTTGCCGTTTTTCCACGTTTTTGTGAATTTTCAGTCTATGGGTATTAATTCATTATATATACGATAAAAATGATGCAAACACATAATTGATTAGATAATAACCTTAAATACTTCATTTTCAATCATCTATTTGTTTCTCGTTAAAATACTGAGTAAGATATTGAAAAGGGGAGAAGTTCGGTTTTTATTGCATATATCGACGTTTCAGCCGGATTAGAGCGGTTTTACGTGTACATCTTCCCTCGTTAATATAAACGGAAAATCAAGAACATTATAGTTAATTCTAATGAAAACACATTGTTTTTTATCATTTGTATTGGAAACAACATTGTCATATGTCTTTTCTTGGAACTAAATAATACGAAACCTCGCTCTATGATTTGAAGGTAAAATCCTCAAATATGGTAAAATATTGGCTTTTTCACGTTAATCATGTAGTTTGATATTACGCATATATATTCATTTTTACCAATATTTCGATACTATTTCATGTAGTATCACGATATGTGATTTGGCCTTCAAATCTCAGAATTTCGCATAATATTGCATTTTAAGCAAGTTTCCTTGCATTTTGTTTCGTACGAAAAATCATCGAATTTAGCAATATTTTGACGTTTATCATCCCCTTTTTCTTTATTTGATTTAAACAAAATATCATCGAATTAGGCAATATTTTGCCAATACAAAGTGTATTTCCAATACACTTTGTATTGGAAACAACATTGTCATATGTCTTTTCTTGGATCCAAATAATACGAAACCTCGCTCTTTGATTTGAAGTTAAAATCCTCAAATATGGTTAAATAGTGACTTTTTTCACGTTTTCATGTAGTTTGATATTACGTAAATATATTCATTTTTACCAATATTTCCATACTATTTCATGTATTATCACGATATGTGATTTGGCCTTCAAATCTCAGAATTTCGCATAATATTGCATTTTAAGCAAGTTTTCTTGCATTTTGTTTCGTACGAAAAATCATCGAATTTAGCAATATTTTGACGTTTATCATCCCCTTTTCCTTTATTTGATTTAAACAAAATATCATCGAATTAGGCAATATTTTGCCGTTTTTCCACGTTTTTGTGAATTTTCAGTCTATGGGTATTAATTCATTATATATACGATAAAAATGATGCAAACACATAATTGATTAGATAATAACCTTAAATACTTCATTTAAAATCATCTATTTGTTTTTCGTTAAAATACTGAGTAAGATATTGAAAAGGGGAGAAGTTCGGTTTTTATTGCATATATCGACGTTTCAGCCGGATTAGAGCGGGTTTACGTGTACATCTTCCCTCGTTAATATAAACGGAAAATCAAGAACATTTTAGTTATTTCTAATGAAAACACATTGTGTTTTATCACTTGTATTGGAAACAACATTGTCATATGTCTTTTCTTGGAACTAAATAATACGAAACCTCGCTCTATGATTTGAAGGTAAAATCCTCAAATATGGTAAAATATTGACTTTTTCACGTTAATCATGTAGTTTGATATTACGCATATATATTCATTTTTACCAATATTTCGATACTATTTCATGTAGTATCACGATATGTGATTTGGCCTTGAAATCTCAGAATTTCGCATAATATTGCATTTTAAGCAAGTTTTCTTGCATTTTGTTTCGTACGAAAAATCATCGAATTTAGCAATATTTTGACGTTTATCATCCCCTTTTCCTTCATGTGATTTAAACAAAATATCATCGAATTAGGCAATATTTTGCCGTTTTTCTACGTTTTTGTGAATTTTCAGTCCATGGGTATTAATTCATATATGTACGATGAAAATGATGCAAACACACAATTGATTAGATACTTAAATAATTGATTGATTAGATACCTTAAATACTTCATTTTCAATCAACTATTTGTTTCTCGTTAAAATACTGAGTAAGATATTGAAAAGGGGAGAAGTTCTGTTTTTATTGCATATATCGACGTTTCAGCCGGAATAGAGCGATTTTCGTGTACATCTTCCATCGGTAATATAAACGGAAAACCAGGAACATTTTAGATAATTCTAATGAAAACACTTTGACTTTTATCATTTGTATTGGAAACAACATTGTCATATGTCTTTTCTTGGATCCAAATAATACGAAACCTCGCTCTATGATTTGAAGTTAAAATCCTCAAATATGGTTAAATAGTGACTTTTTTCACGTTTTAATGTAGTTTGATATTACGTAAATATATTCATTTTTACCATTATTTCGATACTATTTCATGTAGTATCACGATATGTGATTTGGCCTTGAAATCTCAGAATTTCGCATAATATTGCATTTTAAGCAAGTTTTCTTGCATTTTGTTACGTACGAAAAATCATCGAATTTAGCAATATTTTGACGTTTATCATCCCCCTTTTCCGTGTAAATGTGATTTAAACAAAATATCATCGAATTAGGCAATATTTTGCCGTTTTCTACGTTTTTGTGAATTTTCAGTCCATGGGTATTAATTCATATGTATACGATAAAAATGATGCAAACACATAATTGATTAGATAATAACCTTAAATACTTCATTTTCAATCATCTATTTGTTTCTCGTTAAAATACTGAGTAAGATGTTGAAAAGGGGAGAAGTTCGGTTTTTATTGCATATATCGACGTTTCAGCCGGATTAGAGCGGTTTTACGTGTACATCTTCCCTCGTTAATATAAACGGAAAATCAAGAACATTATAGTTAATTCTAATGAAAACACATTGTTTTTTATCATTTGTATTGGAAACAACATTGTCATATGTCTTTTCTTGGAACTAAATAATACGAAACCTCGCTCTATGATTTGAAGGTAAAATCCTCAAATATGGTAAAATATTGACTTTTTCACGTTAATCATGTAGTTTGATATTACGCATATATATTCATTTTTACCAATATTTCGATACTATTTCATGTAGTATCACGATATGTGATTTGGCCTTCAAATCTCAGAATTTCGCATAATATTGCATTTTAAGCAAGTTTCCTTGCATTTTGTTTCGTACGAAAAATCATCGAATTTAGCAATATTTTGACGTTTATCATCCCCTTTTTCTTTATTTGATTTAAACAAAATATCATCGAATTAGGCAATATTTTGCCAATACAAAGTGTATTTCCAATACACTTTGTATTGGAAACAACATTGTCATATGTCTTTTCTTGGATCCAAATAATACGAAACCTCGCTCTTTGATTTGAAGTTAAAATCCTCAAATATGGTTAAATAGTGACTTTTTTCACGTTTTCATGTAGTTTGATATTACGTAAATATATTCATTTTTACCAATATTTCCATACTATTTCATGTATTATCACGATATGTGATTTGGCCTTCAAATCTCAGAATTTCGCATAATATTGCATTTTAAGCAAGTTTTCTTGCATTTTGTTTCGTACGAAAAATCATCGAATTTAGCAATATTTTGACGTTTATCATCCCATTTTCCTTTATTTGATTTAAACAAAATATCATCGAATTAGGCAATATTTTGCGGTTTTTCCACGTTTTTTTGAATTTTCAGTCTATGGGTATTAATTCATTATATATACGATAAAAATGATGCAAACACATAATTGATTAGATAATAACCTTAAATACTTCATTTTCAATCAACTATTTGTTTCTCGTTAAAATACTGAGTAAGATATTGAAAAGGGGAGAAGTTCTGTTTTTTTGCATATATCGACGTTTCAGCCGGAATAGAGCGATTTTCGTGTACATCTTCCATCGGTAATATAAACGGAAAACCAGGAATATTTTAGCTAATTCTAATGAAAACACTTTGATTTTTATCATTTGTATTGGAAACAACATTATCATATGTCTTTTCTTGGATCCAAATAATACGAAACCTCGCTCTATGATTTGAAGTTAAAATCCTCAAATATGGTTAAATAGTGACTTTTTTCAAGTTTTTCATGTAGATTGATATTACGTAAATATATTCATTTTTACCAATATTTCGATGCTATTTCATGTAGTATGATGATATGTGATTTGGCCTTGAAATCTCAGAATTTCGCATAATATTGCATTTTAAGCAAGTTTTCTTGCATTTTGTTTCGTACGAAAAATCATCGAATTTAGCAATATTTTGACGTTTATCATCCCCTTTTCCTTCATGTGATTTAAACAAAATATCATCGAATTAGGCAATATTTTGCCGTTTTCAACGTTTTTGTAAATTTTCAGTCCATGGGTATTAATTCATATATATTCGATAAAAATGATGCAAACACATAATTGATTAGATAATAACCTTAAATACTTCATTTTCAATCATCTATTTGTTTCTCGTTAAAATACTGAGTAAGATATTGAAAAGGGGAGAAGTTCGGTTTTTATTGCATATATCGACGTTTCAGCCGGATTAGAGCGGTTTTACGTGTACATCTTCCCTCGTTAATATAAACGGAAAATCAAGAACATTATAGTTAATTCTAATGAAAACACATTGTTTTTTATCATTTGTATTGGAAGCAACATTGTCATATGTCTTTTCTTGGAACTAAATAATACGAAACCTCGCTCTATGATTTGAAGGTAAAATCCTCAAATATGGTAAAATAGTGACTTTTTCACGTTAATCATGTAGTTTGATATTACGCAAATATATTCATTTTTACCAATATTTCGATACTATTTCATGTAGTATCACGATATGTGATTTGGCCTTCAAATCTCAGAATTTCGCATAATATTGCATTTTAAGCAAGTTTTCTTGCATTTTGTTTTGTACGAAAAATCATCGAATTTAGCAATATTTTGACGTTTATCATCCCCTTTTCCTTTATTTGATTTAAACAAAATATCATCGAATTAGGCAATATTTTGCGGTTTTTCCACGTTTTTTTGAATTTTCAGTCTATAGGTATTAATTCATTATATATACGATAAAAATGATGCAAACACATAATTGATTAGATAATAACCTTAAATACTTCATTTTCAATCATCTATTTGTTTCTTGTTAAAATACTGAGTAAGATATTGAAAAGGGGAGAAGTTCTGTTTTTATTGCATATATCGACGTTTCAGCCGGAATAGAGCGATTTTCGTGTACATCTTCCATCGGTAATATAA